>NC_056435.1:8661637-8704137 GCF_018296145.1 Oncorhynchus tshawytscha
TTTTCATGTTTATACATGTGTGGGTGGGTGTGTGCTGAGTAGTACTCACGGCTGGCAGAGCTTGACTAGGTCCAGGTCAGTGGTTGCTGGAGGCAGGCCGCGGATGTACAGGTTCGTTTTGCTGAGCTGGTCCCATCCTGTGGTGCTGCTGTTGCTGCTGGTGCTCACCGTGCTGGGGCTGGCTGGAGCCATGGGGTACGACTGCAGGAAGAGACACGGTCAGGTACACAGTAAACACACGGTCACTCTGTTGCCCTCCGTCAACAGCGCTGTTTGTGCCTCAACCAGGAAAAAAATGGGAAATCCTGGACAGACTAGAGACGAGTTTCAACTCAGTGCCCACCCTTGGTAAATATGAGAAAAACAGTCTGTAAAAAAAGTATTTATTGTTTATCCTCTTGGTCTTGCATTGAAAATATTCACAAAAGTCTAACTATTAATTTGAGTAAAATAATTGAAAGAAAAAATACATTAACACAAAACACATATTTTTCAAAAATATATGCGTGCCACAATTATTGGCACCCCTTTATTCAATACTGTGTGCAACCTCCCCTTGCCAAGATAACAACTCTATGAGTCTTCTCCTATAATGCGTAATGAGGTTGAAGAACACATGACAAGGGATCTGAGACCATTCCTCCATACAGAATCTCTCCAGATCCTTCAGATTCCCAGGTTCTCGCTTGTGGACTCTCCTCTTCAGCTCATCACACAGGTTTTCTATGGGGTTTAGGCCAGGGGACTGGGATGGCAAAACATGGTTTCTGTGGTCAGTGAAACATTTGAGTGTTGATTTTGAGGTGTGCTTTGGTTCATTGTCCTGCTGGAAGATCCAACCATGGCCCAGTTTAAGCTTCCTAGCAGAGGCAGTCAGGTTTTGATGTAATATCTGCTGGTACTTGGACTTCATGATACTATGTATCCTAAAAAGTTGTCCAGGGCCTTTGGAAGAAAAACAGCCCCACAACATCCAAGAGCCACCACCATACGTCACAGTGGGGACGAGGTACTTTCTGTATGGATATCTTTGTCTACGCCAAACCCACCTTTGGTGTTTGTTTCCAAAAAAGCTCTATTTTAGTCTCATCTGACCATAGAACCCGGTCCCATTGAAAGTCCCAGTAACGTTTGGCAAACTGTAGGAGCTTGAGTTTGTTGTTTGATGACAGTAAAAGCTTTTTTATAGCAACCCTCCCAAACAACTTGTGGTTACATAGGTGGCGTCTGATCGTAGTTTTGGAGACTTTCTGACCCCTCTGAGGTTTTTTTTGGCCACTCTAACCATCCTCCTCACTGTGCGTGGGGTGAATATAGACACACTTCCTCTTCCAGGCCGATTGTTAACATCTCCTGTTGCTTTAAACTTCTTAATTATTGCCCTGGTAGTGAAAATGGGAATTTTCAACCGTTGAGCTATTTTCTCATAGCCATCTTCTGATTTGTGCAGCTCAACAACCTTTTGTCACACATCATTACTGTATTCTCAGGTCTTTCCCATTGTGATGGATGATTATGGGAACTTGGCCTGGGTGTCACCTCATATTTATACCCCAGTGAAACAGGAAGTCATGGCTGACCACTTAAGTGTTCCTAATCACTCAGGTGAACTTAAAAACCTAAAATATGCATGGGAATATACTGCAGGTAGATTTTACTCTGGAAAATGTAATTTTTCAATCATTTTACTTCAATGTTTGTGAATATTTTGAATGAAAGACTAAGAGGATAAATAAACAGCAAAGAATTTTTTTTGCAGCCCATTTTGCTCATATTTACCAAGGGTGCCAATATAAATGGAGGGCTCTGTATATGGTATTTACACAAGAGACAAGAGGACATCAGGTACACACAATGTCACTGACTAAACACACACCAGTATGCAGACAAAAACACAACCATACACAGACACACACACCCTCACATGCACACAAACACACAGAGACAAACTGGTGTCCCTTGCCTACAGAAATATGAAACATGGCCTCCTGTGTGGCCTTTGTGCCACACCCAGAAAATAAATCTGTGAATCTAGGAAACCCCCCCCTCCCCTCCCCAACAGCACACAACAACCTCAGCGGATTCCTGGACACACAACAGTCTACAGTCATGTCAATTCCTGTCAAGAAACGTACACAGTACCATGATGTTCTTCATGCTTTTACCCGAGGTGAGACGCAGGTAGCTGATAAGACCCACGGCACACTGAGCACAGACTGTCAACACGGCTCAGCTATATACCTAGCTTCCCCTTCCTGACACGCAAGGCAAAACAGTGCACCCCCTCCCCCCCCCCACCCACAAGCTAGTCTATACTATAACTGAATCAACCTAAGTTTATGACATGACAGGCTCGCGTGCCATTCTTAGCTGGTGACATGAGATTGAGATTATATTTCACACCGACTAGTAGTGTATGCCATCTTATCAAGTCATTTCCCATCTGGTTTTGGACACCCCGCCCATGATGACGTTCTAATTTTATATTGTGATATAATGTGTGAGTGCAGCAGGGAGATAACAAGGTTGTATGTGTGGGCATTTGACTCGTGCCCTAATCAACTGACAAACCACCGTGAGTTACACACAGTCACATATTGGGTCAATGCATATAAAATTGTAGCTCCAACACTAACTTGAGGGCATCAGTGGTGGGGAAAAGTACCCAGTTGTCATACTTGAGTAAAAGTAAAGATACCTTAATAGAAAATGACTCAAGTAAAAGTGAAAGTCACCCAGTAAAATTATACTTGAGTAAAAAGTATAAACGTATTTGGTTTTAAATATACTTAAGTATCAAAAGTAAATGTAATTTCTAAAATATACTTAAGTGTCAAAAGTAAATCATTTAAAATTCCTTATATTAAAGCAAACCGGACAGAACAATTTTCTTGTTTTAAAATATACAGATAGCCAGGGGCACACCAACATTTAGACATAATTTACAAACGAAGCATTTGTGTTTAGTGAGTCCGCCAGAACAGAGGCAGTAGATGACCAAGGATGTTCTCTTCAGAATTGTGTGAATGGACCATTTCACTATCCTGCTAAGCATTCAAAATGTAATGAGTACTTTTGGGTGTCAGGGAAAATGTATTGTGTAAAAAGTACATAATTTTCCTTAGGAATGTAGTGAGGTAAAAGTAGTCAAAATATAAATAGTAAAGTACAGATACCCCAAAAAATAACTTAAGTAGTACTTTAAAGTATTTTTACTTAAGTACTTTACACCACTGAAGGTCATATAGTAGTTGTCAGCACTACACATGCTACACGGCCCTACTAGAACATTTAGCAGTGGTGAGTTTGTGTAATCTGTTGAGCTCGTGCATCAGCTATTCATCTGTGAAGAGCACACTTCTCTAGCGCCATCGAAGGTGAGCATTTGCCCACTGAAGTCGGTTACTACGCTAAACTGCATTCAGGTCAAGACCCTGGTGAGGACGATGACCATGCAGATGAGCTTCCCTGTGACGGTTTCTTACAATTTGTGCAGAAATTCTTTGTTTGTGCAAACCCACAGTTTTGTCAGCTGTCTGGATGGCTGGTCTCAAGTCGATCTCGCAGGTGGAGAAGCCAGATGTGGAGGTCCTGGGCTGGCGTGGTTACACATGGTCTGCGGTTGTGAGGCCGGTCGGACATACTGCCAAATTCTCGAAAACGACGTTGGAGGCGACATATGGTAGAGAAATTACATTCAATTCAATTCTTTGGCAACAGCTCTGGTGGACATTCCTTTAGTCAGCATGCCAATTGCTTTAGCCATTTTTAGCATGTTGTTGTGTGATGAAATTTCACATTTTAGAGTGGCCTTTTATTGTTCCCAGCAAAAGGTGCACCTGTGTAATGGTCATGCTGTTTAATTTGCTTCTTGATATGCCACACCTGTCAGATCGATGGATTATCTTTGCAAAGGAGAAATGCTCACTAACAGGGATGTAAACAAATTTGTGCACATTTGAGAAATTTGATTTTTGTGCGTATGGAACATTTCTGGGATCTTTTTTTCCCAGCTCCTGAAACAAACTTTACATGTTGTGTTTATATTTTTTGTTCAGTGATATATATATATATATATATATATATATATATATATACATACATACATACATACATACACACACACATACACCCACACACCCACACACACACACACAGCCATGAAAAAGTATGTGCCCCCTTTCTGATTTTCTCTATTTTTGTATATTTTTGATACTGAATGTTATCAGATCTTCAAAAAACAAAATATTAGATAAAGGGAACCTGTGTTTACACAAATATTTAATTAACAAAGTTAGAGTATGCAACTCCCAATTCCCCTGTGTGAAAAAGTCATTGCCCCTTACACTGAATTGTGCCACCTTTAGCTGCAATGACTACAACCAAATACTTCCTGTAGTTGTTGATCAGTCTCTCACGTCACTGTGGAGGAATTTTGTCCCACTCTTCCATGCAGAACTGCTTTAAGTCAAGGATATTTGTGGGTTTTCAAGCCTGAACTGCTCGTTTCAAGTCCTGCCACAACATCTCAATTGGGATTAGGTCTGGACTTTAAGTAGGCCGTTCCAAAACTTCATATGTGTTGCTTTTTAGCCATTTTCATGTAGACTTGGTTGTGTCTTTTGTATCATTGTCTTGCTGCATGACCCAGCTGCACTTCAGCTTCAGCTCACAAACGGATGGCCTGACATTCTCCTGTGGAATTCTCTGATACAGAGAAGAATTCATGGTTCCTTCTATATTAAGGCAAGTCGTCCAGGTCCTGAGGCAGCAAAGCATCTCCAAACCATCACACGACAACCACCATGCTTGACCGTTGGTATGAGGTTCTTACTGTGGAATGCAGTGTTTGGTTTTCACCAGACATAATGGGACCCATCTCATCCAAAAAGTTGATTCAAGTTTGCCAAAAAAGCACCTGGATGATCATCAAGACGCTCTGGAAGAATGTCCTACGGACAGATGAGTTAAAAGTCTAGCTTTTTTTGGACGACATGGGTCCCATGATGCCTGGTGAAAAGACATTCAGCACTACCGTTCTTTCTAGAGTTTTCTAGCATGGAGTCATTCCATTTCACCAAGCTCCAGAATGCCGGCAGTGAAATATAATGAGATGAATAGGGGTAGGAGTTTTTCCTCGTCACATGGTCAGGAACAACTCCTCACCCTGGTTCTATGCATTGCAGAATGCACTATAGGCTATAATAGTAATAATAATAATAATAATAATAATAAGTGCTTATATATTTGTCCTTATATGTGTGAATTGGAAATGAGTTTTTTGCATATCTCGTCTCCCCCATTACTCACAGCAATTAAGGTTAAGTGCCTTTGCTCAAGGAAACAATAACAGACTTGTCACATTTTCTGGTCAGGGATTCAAACTAGCAACTTCTGTTACTGGCCCAATGCTCTACCCGCTAGGCGTCCTGCCGCTAGGCTATTTCCCTGTGGGGTGCTGTCTACACTCCTTCCATCACGGTTCCTTCCTAGTACTACAGTCTGGTGTGTCAGTGGGAAACTACCACACATTCTCTGAGGCAAACCAGAGCCCTCCTCTGCAAGGCATTTCCTTCCTCTTACTCATTAAAATAGCTCCAACCCTGCAGAAGCCACTCTAGAAAAATCTAGAAATGGCATGCAGCAGTCCGATTCAACTATGAATTAAGAAAAAACATGTTCTGCCTTCCACCATTTGAATGCATATTTACCAAAAACAAAATGGTGATTGAGCTAAATTACATTAAGATGGCCACCAAATTGAATTAGGGCTAGGAATACTGATATTGTTTAGGATGGAGATATCCAAACCTACCCACAGAATGCACACATAATCACCTCCATCTTGTGGACTAGAATCACTGACGAAGCAAAGAATGAAGAACCATTGCATAACTAATTCAGATAACCACCAGATGATTGTGTCTATGGATATCGTTACGGGTGGAGATATACTAAGCCTACCGACAGGATCTACACGCCATCACCTACATCTTGTGGACTAGATGGTTGAATCAGCAGCCCAGTCTCATAGACTAGACGTAACATAGTACATCACTGGGTCCAAGCTTCCTGCCATCCAGGACCTATATACTAGATGGTGTCAAAGATTCCAGTCACCCAAGTCATAGACTTTGGGTGACGGTCTGCTAGCGCACAGCAAGCAAGCGGTACCAGAGCGCCAAGTCTAGGTCCAAAAGGCTCCTTAACAGCTTCTACCAAGCCATAAGACTGCTGAACAATTAATCAAATTGCCACCCGGACTATTTAGGCTAACTATTTTTTATTCTACCTTTATTTAACTAGGCAAGTCAGTTAAGAACAAATTCTTATTTTCAATGACGGCCTAGGAACAGTGGGTTAACTGCCTTGTTCAAAGGCAGAACGACAGATATTTACCTTGTCAGCTCAGGGATTCGATCTTGCAACCTTTCGGTTACTAGTCCAACGCTCTAACCACTAGGCTACCTGCCGCCCCAATTACAGTTGAAGCAACAAGGAAATGGCACAACGGTTTCTGCATCAGGCGAATAATGCAAACATCTAGCAACCCAAAGGTTGCGTGTTCGAATTTCATCACGGACAACTTTAGCATTTTAGCTACTTTGCAACAACTTACTACTTTTTAGCTACTTAGGATGTTAGCTAACCCTTCCCTTAACCTTAACTCCTAGCCTAGCTAACATTAGCCACCTAGCTAATGTTAGCCACAACAAGTTGGGATTCGTAACATTGCATAAGTTTTGGATATTCGGAACATATCATACGAATTGAAATGTGTAACATATCATACGAAATGGATGACGGACATCCACAAATTAAAACATACCATACGAACCGTAACATATCGTAGTAATTGGAGTGTCCCGGATTTACATTTACTATGTTACCTCTACCCCTGAGTCCAGGTTGGAATCAGTGGTGAACTACAGTGTGGAGTGGTAAAGAAGGACTGAAGTACCAACTCATTTAGATGACTACCTGATTATTAGGCCTATTGGAATCATTCAGGGCGGATATAGCTACAAATCGCAATCACCTCCATCTTGTGGACTAGATGGCTGAATCAGTGGTGAACTACAACAGAGTAGTGCTATAGAATCACTGCATTGCTGATTTGCCTAGTTAAATAAAGGTTGGATACATCAAATAAATACAAATGTGTAGCTACACCTGAAAAGGCTCATTATAGATGCATGAACACCCATGTTCACTCCAGCACACTGACCCACATTAGGCAGAAGCTGAGCATGCCACTCACTAGAAGGCCTACTGGGCCGAACTAACTCAGGTGGTGGAGCAGGGCCTACTGTATCACTAGTCGACCTATACAGAACCTGTTCTATTCTAACAATACCGACAAGGAATAGAAGATGTACTAGGACTACATGGCTTCTGTCTGCATCATCACAACTATTGTATATTATTCCGTTTTATTCCATTCCTATTCTATTCAATCCTACAAGGACTCTAACAAATGGGACATATGAATGACAATTCAAATGCCATACATTTGTGTGGCCTATTTTCATTAAAAACATGCTGAAGAAATAATGTATTTCTCCTCCAAGACTTGGGGATGTAGAGATAGAATATCTCTACATTTGAAAAGCCGGGGGAATAAAACGGTGTATGTTCAGAGTATAGGTGATTCTTCTTGTGAACATTATAGCAATGTTATTATAGCAGTAGGCATAACAAATGTTCAGCATCTAAACCTGGGTTACATGGACCATATGGAGGATCTCTCTCACTCTGTCCTCCAGTAAAAGAGTGCGTAATTCTATCATAAATCATATAGGCCTACCCCTTCATCAGTTACCTTCTGAATGAGCAATTCAATGTGTATCTGAATGTAATTTAAAAAAAATCCTATATCTATTTGGATGATGGTTGTTATAAGCCATTAGGGCCTAATACAATAAAAGCTGCTAGATAGGCTATCCTGTAATGCTAATTCAAGGACAAAGCCGATAATATAAAATGGACACTAATGCACGGAACAGACTTGACCAAAATGTAGTGTAGCGCGCTACTGACAGTCACACTACATGACTTTGCAACCTGACTGTCGGTGAGCGGTGTTATAACATTATAATAACGACTGTCGCTTCTAGTGACCGTGTTAACTGAGGTGATAAGACAGTGGGCCGTACACGCACTCGAATTGGAAGCGTTCAAGGGACTTATGGAACCGTTTTGGACCATCCCAGCCAGGGCTTTTTTGGCCTACCTGCTTCCGATATGTGCTCTTCAACGGGTTGGCAGTGTTTGCAAAGATCATCCTGGATAGCCTATTCCAGTTATTCCGAGATTTAAAAAAAGAAGCTCGTTTACTCCCAAAAAATGAAGCTACATGCAGACCCGTTTATTAAAATCCAGTGGGTTTATTTGGACAAAATCCGCATATCGACCGGGTTAGAAATAAACTCCGGTATTTCCGTTTTCGATTCTGATTCAAATGTCCTTGTCGCGTTGTCACATCTGTAGGCTACCTGACATAGGCTACACTGCGTAGGTTGTAGGGTTTAATCCCACCAAAGTGTCGTCCAACCCAGGCAGAAAACTCAGTTCAGTTCATTGATCTACGACGTCCTGCTGACCGCTCCTGAGTCCCGCCTTCCACAGACCAAACCATTGCGCATACACTAGAGGTATGTTTCAAGATATAATCAAATGACCTTGCTATTGAGTACGGTTAGTATTACTATTCTGAATACAGAACACGTTTCACTGTTTGACAAATCAACAGATAACCAGTCACTACCATGAAAGATACATGTAATACGCAAATTAATACATTGTTTCAATTTGTCGTTCCCCATACACTGCGTCTTGTTGACGCCCACACATACCATACATTCTTTACCCCCTCCCCCATCCCCTCCCTCCCCCTCCCGGAGCCCAATGGTTAAAGCGAGAAATGAGAATTGACAGGTCAGGATGTAAAGGATAGGCGGTTCTGTTAGATAAGCTAAATACTGTATCATGTTGTGGCTCACCAACATGAATAGTTAAGACAGGGCCGTGTCTATGTTGTTTTTAAACAGGGACAAAGATCGGAAGGATATTGGTTAGATATAGTGATCTATTGTAGGCTGTTTCCTCCAGCTCCTGTGACGATGTAGACCTAAGGACGGTGGGAGTAGAAACTAAATATAGACTGATCTATGATAAATTAAAAAGTGCACTCTAAAAGTTCAATCTGTAATGGGAGGGTATATCCACCTCAGATCTCACTGCGCTCAGACCATCTTGAATGATTTAGTAGGCTAGAGGAAACCATTACGAATGCACCTGATATTTATCAAGAATAAGCGTCTTTGCAGTGGAGGAAAAAATACCCAATTGTCATACTTGAGTAAAAGTAAAGTTACAGTACCTTAGACTCAAGTAAAAGTCAGCCAGTAAAATACTACTTGAGTAAATGTTAAAAGTATCTGGTTTTAAATATACTTAAGTATCAAACTAAAAGTAAACGCTATAAATCAGAAAGCACGATTGTATTTATTTATTTACAGATAGCCAGGGGCACACTCTAACACTCAGGCATAATTTACAAAAAAGTATTTGTTTAGTGAGTCCACCAGATTAGAGGCAGTAGGGATGACCATGTGTTCTCTTGATGAGTGCGTGAATTGGACAATTTTCCTTGTCCTTCTAAGCATCTGAAATGTAACTACTCAGGGAAAATGTAAGTGAGGAAAAAGTACATATGATCCTTAGGAATGAAGTGCAGTAAATGTAAAAGTTGTCCAAAATATAAAAAAATATAGGAAAGAACAGATACCACTCAAACACTATGTAAGTAGTACTTCAATGTTACTACAGTTACTTTACACCACTTTGAATATACAAAAATATCTGTACCATTCAGTGGTCTTTTGTTGTGGACAGTCCTATTCATGTATGTTAAAATGTGTAATATATATATATATATATGTATATACATATACATATGTATATACATATATATATACACATATACATATACATATATATATATACATATACATATACATATACACACATATACACACACACACACACACACACACACACACACACACACACACACACACACACACACACACCCTTACTTTTTCCACATTTTGTTGTGTTACGGGCTGAATTTAAAATGGATTAAATAGAGAGTTTTGTGTCACTGTCCTACACACAATACCCCATAATGGCAAAGTGGAATTATATTTTTTGAAATTATGACAAATTAATTAAAAACGAAAAGCTGAAATGTCTTCAGTCAATATGTCAGGGATTCTCAAACTCAGTCCTCGGGACCAAGGGGTGCACATATTGGTTTTTCTAGCACTACACAGATGATTCAAATAATCAACTAATCATCAAGCTTTGATCATTTGAGTCAGCTGTGTAGGGTTAGGGCAAAAAAACTAAACGTGCAGTCCTTGGGGTCCCGAGGACTGAGTTTGGGAAATGCTGAAATAAGTATTCAACCCCTTTGTTATGGCAAGCCTAAATAAGTTCAGGACTAAACATTTGCTTCACAAGTAACATAATCAATTGTAGTTCAGTTAATGGACTCACTCTGTGTTCAGTAATAGAGTTTAACATGATTTGGGAATGACTACCTTGTCTGTGTACCCCACAAATACAAATCATCTGTAAGGTCCCTCAGTCGAGCAGTGCATTTCAAACAGATTTAACCACAAAGACCAGGGAGATGGGTAAAAAAAAAGAATAGCAGACAATGAATATCCCTTTGAGCGTGATGAAGTTATTAATTACACTTTGGGTGGTATATCAATACACCCAGTCACTACAAAGATACATGTGTCCATCCTAACTCAGTTGCCGGAGAGAAAGGAAATCGCTCAGAGATTTCACCATGAGGCCAATGGGGACTTTAAAACAGTTACAGAGTTTAATTAATGGCTGTGATAGGAGAAAACTGATGGATCAACAACATTGTAGATACTCCACAATACTAACCTAATTGACAGAGTGAAAAGAAGGAAGCCGGTAGAGAATATAAATATACCAAAACATGCATCCTGTTTGCAACAAGGCACTAAAGTCATACTGCAAAAAATGTGGCAAAGCAATTCGCTTTTTGTCCTGAATAAAGTGTTGTTTGGGGCAAATCCAATACATATTACTGAGCACCGCTCCATATTTTCAAGCATAGTGTTGGCTGCATCATGCTATGGGTATGCTTGTAATCGTTAAGGACTGGGGAGTTTTTCAGGATAAAAAAGACACGGAATGCAGCAAAACACAGGCAAAATCCTAGAGGAAAACCTGGTTCAGTCTGTTTTCCACCAGACACTGGCGGTGAATTCACCTTTCAATAGGACAATAACCTCAGATAATCCATCCACCTGACAGGTGAGGCATATATATATATATAATAAAACACTTTTGGGGGGGGTAGATCAGCTTCACTCTTGCAGATTGTGGCTTCTATCAATGTAATTGTCTGCATCATTTTCAATCCCCCATATATTTGTTGGTAAATATATATACTGTATATATGTGTGTGTTATTCATGGGCTGTACATGTACAGTTGACCTCCACCCTACCAGTGGAAACCCCCCTCCTTTCCTAGTCCACCCCCTCAAACATAACAACAGTATCATGTGCCTCTTGGATTTCATTAGCAGCTGTCTTCTGATAGGAACCAGCCACTCACTCAGTCTGTTTCCTACTTTGTGTTGGTAGCAACGTTCCTTGTACCAGAATACTGGATCCACAATAGAGCCGGCAAAGTAAAAGATTCTGATAGAACATACAATTTAGAACATACTTAGTATCCAATGTAAATCCCCACTACACAACAGTAGTATTTCTTTAAACCTCTGCCTTTTTGGTGTGAATAGAATTCTGATTGGCACATTATGTTCTCTCTTCTAGGTCTCAGCAGCTAAATTCAATTCACTAAGTTAACTAAATTGAAGTGACTCAAGTTAATTTAAAGTAAATTATGTTTCTGTACTGTAGGGCAAGCAGTTAGTCATTGTACATCAGGGAGAGGGGAGAAGGAGTTCAACTATGTTCCATAACTCTTAATATTTTTTAAATCAAACCATCTCCGATCCATATTCCTAGTCAGAATTAGTTTGGATGTATCGAGAAATAACTTCCTTCCAATCTTGTTTTTGTTGCCAATTATAATTCCTGAGATAGTTGGCCCAGGACCTCTGAAATGTGATCTGTATATTTGGTCTGTCCATTCCTCATTCAGCAAAGCAAAGCAAAGCAAACTCTCTTCCCTGTGTTCTGACTTCCCAGTTCCCACTAGACTTACCTAACGATACTGCAACTAAGTCCATGCATGTGTGTTCTTACAATGTTATTACAGTATTAGGAACATACAAAAGGAGGAGGTTACTTCAAAGCTACACGAGAACGCACATTCACTTACCCCGTTTTCTGTTTGAGAAGGGCTTTGCTGGCTTTTGGCCATTGATCTGGGGCTGTGAATCGGTGATTTAGAGGAGGGGGGGGGGCTACACTCAAGTCAACGAAAGTAAGCGACCACCTATTAATTTGGTGAATTACGTTAACCCACATATTAAGTCAGAGAAGTGTTTTTGCACAAGGATTTTACCTACCTATTTACCCACAACACTCTGGGTTTACCCACTGCTACATCTGGTGTGTATGATCATGGTGTGTAGGCAGGTCTGGGTGGGCTGGGGACCTGGTGGGGTGTGGAGACGGTGGTGGGTCTGGCGTCTGGCATAGCCAGCATTCCAGCTGCAGGAAAGAGGGGAGTTTGCATTACTCACATACCATAGAGGACCGGGCTATTACACAACACTCCCCACAGAGAACACAGCTAAGGAAACGCTACATCCGGGTTGTAGACCTACCAGAGACAGAGTATTTTATTCATAGTATCAGAGCTTTTTACCGAGACGTTTGTCACAGGACAAAGGGAACAGACCAGTCCATGCAACAAACTCAAGGACCTCTTAAGAGAAACAAAAAGATGATAGTGGTCAGGGAACAAACGTCAGTAGGAGGAAATAAATAGATTTAACTCAATTTACCTCAGCACGAGGGTCAGCCGTCTTTAAACCATTAAAAATGAATATGAAAATGAATAACAGAAGAGTGTCATTGTTGTAGCACTGAACTATGCAATTGAACACTGAACAGACATAGCCCATGTAACAAAGTTTGAAATGCATCACTGGTATATACAAATGTCTGTTATTCTTCAACGTGTCTTTATTACCATCCATATAGACTACAGATTGTGGTGGTCTGTGTGTTTCTCATTTAGGAGGACTATAGCAGCTAGCCCGGCTCAAATCCATTTAGGACAGAGCTACTCAGAGGCTCTTACGGCATCAGATTCCCTCCTCGTTTCCTCTGCAGCCTGTGTTAGGGTTTCACGGTCAGATCAGGTTACAAAGCAGCCTCTAATGTGTCCAAGCAAGTGAAAGGTTCAATCGTATCTGGTTAAAGTGTCATCTACGGCTGCCACAATGAAGAATATGTCTGTTTTTATACTTAGTAGTTCAATCATGCTTATTTATTGGTAGTTAACAAAAATGGCTATCCGTCAACAGCTCTTTTGAGGTTGAATGTTACTTTGCTCTCAGGTATAGCAAGAGATATTGAAATATCTACAGGCCATTTAAGTGCATATATTGATCGTTTGCCAACTATTCATCTATCAATCTCATTAACTCACTGACCCATGTATGAAGAAGTAGTGCCATGGCATTGATGTTCTACAGTACGTAGGGATTTTGGGCTTTTTAGGCTTCACAGTCTATCGGTTAGGATATGGGACTGCACTGACTCAGTTCTGTGGTTGTGAGCCCTTCAAATGGAATGCTGAGAAATGCTTGGAAAATCCCACACAGACATTCACGTACGCAGAGGCACCCCCACACATCAACAACATGCCTGATCGTCTTTCGTGGTTGAGAGTTGAGGAGAAATTGTCTACTTCTATTTTATCCTGCTCAAGAAAATGCCGAAACCAATTGTAGAGTCTATTTGCATACACTTCAAAACAGACATACCCCACCAGACATGCCACTATGGGTCTCTTCACTGTACCCAAACCAAAAACAGATTTAATACGTCACTCAGTTATGTATAGAGCCTTGTCACGGTGGAATGCACTGTCACCAGAGGTCACTCAGTTATGTATAGAGTCATGTCATGGTGGAATGCTCTGTCACCAGAGGTTACTCAGTTATGTATAGAGTCATGTCATGGTGGAATGCTCTGTCACCAGAGGTCACTCAGTTATGTATAGAGTCATGTCATGGTGGAATGCTCTGTCACCAGAGGTCACTCAGTTATGTATAGAGTCATGTCATGGTGGAATGCGCTGTCACCAGAGGTTACTCATTATGTATAGAGTCATGTCATGGTGGAATGCTCTGTCACCAGAGGTTACTCAGTTATGTATAGAGTCATGTCATGGTGGAATGCTCTGTCACCAGAGGTTACTCATTATGTATAGAGTCATGTCATGGTGGAATGCTCTGTCACCAGAGGTTACTCAGGCAAAAGCGTCACAGCTCCTCACCTCTTTCTAGAGATGAAACATAACTTTACTGTATAAGAATATTAATATGTATATATGAATAGTGTGTAATTAGTATTTTGTTGTCTCCTGGTGTCTTTCCTATATACACTGAGTGTACAAAATATTAAGAACACCTTCCTAATATTGAGTTGCACCCCCTTTTGCCCTCAGAACAGCCTCAATTTATCAGGGCATGGACTCTACATGCTATCGGAGTCGGTACAGCCACCTGGTTTCTTCACGCATTGCGCCGTCAGAAACAAGCATCTTTCTGGTAAGAAGAGGGGCGGGGGGATATGCCTTATGATTAACGAGACGTGGTGTGATCATAACAACATACAACAAAAGAACTCAAGTCCTTTTGTTCACTGGACTTAGAATTCCTTACAAACAAATGTCGACTGCATTACCTACCAAGAGAATTCTCTTTGATTATAATCACAGCCGTATATATATCCCCCCCAAGCAGACACATCGATGGCCCTGAATGAACTTCATTGGACTCTATGTAAACTGGAAACCACATATATTCATTGTAGCTGCTCCCAGCCTATAGACAGAAACTAAAACAGGAAATGCCCGTGCTCAGGTCTGTTCAACGCTGGTCCGACCAATCTGATTCCACGCTTCAAGATTGCTTCGATCACGTGTACTGGGATATGTTCTGCATTGCGTCGGACAATAACATTGATGAATACGCTGACTCAGTGAGCGAGTTTATTAGCAAGTGCACCGGTGATGTTGTACCCACAGCAACTATTAAAACCTTCCTCTACCAGAAACTGTGGATTGATGGCAGCATTCGTGCAAAACTGAAAGTGCGAACCACTGCTTTTAAATCAGGGCAAGGCGACCAGAAACATGACCGAATACAAACAGTGTAGCTATTCCCTCCGCAAGGCAATCAAACAAGTTAAGCGTCAGTATAGAGGCAAAGTAGTCGCAATTCAATGGCTCAGACACGAGAGGTATGTGGCAGGGTCTACAGTCAATCACGGACTACGAAAGAAAAACCAGCCCCGTCACGGACCACGATGTCCTGCTCCCAGACAAACTAAACAACGTCTTTGCTCGCTTAGAGGACAATTTTGCTCGCTTTGAGGACAATACCAAAACCTGTGGCCTCTCCTTCACCGCAGCCAACGTGAGTAAAGCATTTAAACGTGTTAACCCTCGCACGGCTGCCGGCCCAGACGGCATCCCTAGCCGCGTCCTCAGAGCATGCACAGACCAGCTGGCTGGTGTGTTTACGGACATATTCAATCAATCCTTATCCCAGTCTGCTGTTCCCACATGCTTCAAGAGGGCCACCATTGTTCCAGTTCCCAAGAAAGCTAAGGTAACTGAGCTAAATGACTACCGCCCCGTAGCACTCACTTCCGTCATCATGAAGTGCTTTGAGAGACTAGTCAAGGACCATATCACCTCTACCCTACCTGACACCCTAGACCCACTCAAATTTGCTTACCGCCCCAATAGGTCCACAGATGACGCAATCGCAATCACAATACACACTGCCCTAATCCATCTGGACAAGAGGACTACCTATGTGAGAATGCTGTTCATCGAATACAGCTCAGCATTTAACACCATAGTACCCTCCAAACTCGTCATTAAGCTCGAGACCCTGGGTCTTGACCCCGCCCTGTGCAACTGGGTACTGGACTTCCTGACGGGCCGCCCCCAGGTGGTGAGGGTAGGAAACAACATCTCCACCCCGCTGATTCTCAACACTGGGGCCCCACAAGGGTGCATTATCAGCCCTCTCCTGTACTCCCGGTTCACCCATGACTGCGTGGCCACGCACGCCTCCAACTCAATCATCAAGTTTGCAGACGACACTACAGTGGTGGGCTTGATCACCAACAACGACGAGACGGCCTACAGGGAGGAGGTGAGGGCCCTCGGAGTGTGGTGTCAGGAAAATAACCTCACACTCAACGTCAACAAAACAAAGGAGATGATTGTGGACTTCAGGAAACAGCAGAGGGAGCAGCCACCTATCTACGTCGACGGGACAGTAGTGGAGAAGGTGGAAAGTTTTAAAGTTCCTCTGCGTACACATCACGGACAAACTGAAATAGTCCACCCACACAGACAGCATGGTGAAGAAGTCGCAACAGCGCCTCTTCAACCTCAGGAGGCTGAAGAAATTTGGCTTGTCACCAAAAACACTCAAACTTTTACAGATCCACAATCGAGAGCATCCTGTCGGGCTGTATCACCGCCTGGTATGGCAACTGCTCTGCCCACAACCGTAAGGCTCTCCAGAGGGAAGGGAGGTCTGCACAACGCATCACCGGGGGCAAACTACCTCCTCTCCAGGACACCCACACCACCCGATGTCACAGGAAGGCCATAAAGATCATCAAGGACAACAACCACCCGAGCCACTGCCTGTTCACCCCGCTATCATCCAGAAGGCGAGGTCAGTACAGGTGCATCAAAGCAGGGATCGAGAGACAGAAGCTGTTTTTCAATCTCAAGACCACCAGACTGTTAAACAGCCATCACTAACATTGAGTGACTGCTGCCAACATAGACTCAATCTCTAGCCACTTTAATCATTAAAAATTGGATGTAATAAAACCAGTTACTTTAAACTATGCCACTTTAATGTTTACATACACTACTCATCTCATATGTATATACTGTACTCTATACCAGCTACTGCATCTTGCCTATGCCGTTCGGCCATCTCTCATCCATATATATTTTTATGTACATATTCTTATTCATTCCTTTACACTTGTGTGTATAAGGTAGTTGTGAAATTGTTAGATTACTTGTTAGATACTACTGCATGGTCAGAACTAGAAGCACAAGCATTTCGCTACACTCGCATTAACATCTGCTAACCATGTGTATGTGACAAATAAAATTTGATTTGATTTATCGAAAGCTTTCCACAGGGATGCTGGCCCATGGTTGACTCCAATGCTTCTCAGTTGTGTTAAGTTGGCTGGATGTGCTTTGGGTGCTGGACCACGTATACACGGGAAACTGCTAAGCGAGGAAAAACCCAGTGTTGTAGTTCTTGGCACAAAACGGTGAGCCTGGCACCTACTACCATACGCGGTTCAAAGGCACTTACCATGTTGTCTTATCCATTCACCCTCTGAATAGCATATACACACAATCCATGTCTCAATCGTCTCAAGGCTTAAAAATCCTTCTTTAACCCCTCTTCTCCCCTTTATCTATAGTGATTTAAGTGGATTTAACAAGTGACATCAATAAGGGATCATAGCTTTCACCTGGTCAGTTTATGTCATGGAAAGAGCAGGCGGTCCTAATTATTTTGTATACTCAGTGTATAACTCTTATTTTGGTTCTTTGCCATGTATTTATAGGTTTTATGTGGACCCCAGGAAGTGTAGCTGCTGCTGACACTCCAGCCACATGCTGCATGTGCAACGAATGGGGATCCTAATAAATTAAACTTAACTAAACCACATACCCACACTGTGGTGCAGAATACTGTGTTGTTTCTTTCATTCACTGACATTTTTCTGATGTACAGTAAGTTGTATATAGGTGTAAAAAGTACCCAAGTCATACTTGAGTAAAAGTAAAGATACATTTAATAGAAAATGACTCAAGTAAAAAGTGAAAGTCACCCAGTAAAATACTACTTGAGTAAAAGCCTAAAAAGTATTTGGTTTTAAATATACTTAAGTATCAAAAGTAAATGTAATTGCTAAAATATACACTGCTCAACAAAAATAAAGGGAACACTAAAATAACACATCCTAGATCTGAATGAAATATTCTTATTAAATACTTTTTTCTTTACATAGTTGAATGTGCTGACAACAAAATCACACACAAATTAATCAATGGAAATCAAATTTATCAACCCATGGAGGTCTGGATTTGGAGTCACACTCAAAATTAAAGTGGAAAACCACACTACAGGCTGATCCAACTTTGATGTAATGTCCTTAAAACAAGTCAAAATGAGGCTCAGTAGTGTGTGTGGCCTCCACATGCCTGTATGACCTCCCTACAACGCCTGGGCATGCTCCTGATGAGGTGGCGGATGGTCTCCTGAGGGATCTCCTCCCAGACCTGGACTAAAGCATCTGCCAACTCCTGGACAGTCTGTGGTGCAACGTAGCATTGGTGGATGGAGCGAGACATGATGTCCCAGATGTGCTCAATTAGATTCAGGTCTGGGGAACGGGCGGGCCAGTCCATAGCATCAATGCCTTCCTCTTGCAGGAACTGCTGACACACTCCAGCCACATGAGGTCTAGCATTGTCTTGCATTAGGAGGAACCCAGGGCCAACCGCACCAGCATATGGTCTCACAAGGGGTCTGAGGATCTAATCTCGGTACCTAATGGCAGTCAGGCTACCTCTGGCGCGCACATGGAGGGCTGTGCGGCCCCCAAAGAAATGCCACCCCATACCATGACCGACCCACCGCCAAACCGGTCATGCTGGAGGATGTTGCAGGCAGTAGAACGTTCTCCACGGCATCTCCAGACTCTCATGTGCTCAGTGTGAACCTGCTTTAATCTGTGAAGAGCACAGGGCGCCAGTGGCGAATTTGCCAATCTTGGTGTTCTCTGGCAAATGCCAAACATCCTGCACGGTGTTGGGCTGTAAGCACAACCCCCACCTGTGGACGTCTGGCCCTCATACCACCCTCATGGAGTCTGTTTCTGACCATTTGAGCAGACACATGGACATTTGTGGCATGATGGAGGTCATTTTGCAGGGCTCTTGCAGTGCTCCTCCTTGCACAAAGGCGGAGGTAGTGGTCCTGCTGCTGGGTTGTTGCCCTCCTACGGCCTCCTCCACGTCTCCTGATGTACTGGCCTGTCTCCTGGTAACGCATCCATGCTCTGGACACTACGCTGACAGACACAGCAAACCTTCTTGCCACAGCTCGCATTGATGTGCCATCCTGGATGAGCTGCACTACCTGAGCCACGTGTGTGGGTTGTAGACTCCATCTCATGCTACCACTAGAGTGAAAGCACCGCCAGCATTCAAAAGTGACCAAAACACCAGCCAGGAAGCAAAGGAACTGAGAAGTGGTCACCACCTGCAGAACCACTCCTTTTTGGGGGGTGTCTTGCTAATTGCCTATAATTTCCACCGGTTGTCTATTCCAGTTGCACAACAGCATTTGAAATTTGTCAGTGTTACTTCCTAAGTGGGACAGTTTGATTTCACAGAAGTGTGATTGACTTGGAGTTACATTGTGTTGTTTAAGTGTTCCCTTTATTTTTTTGAGCAGTGTACAATAAGTTTCAAAAGTATAAATAATTTCAAATCCCTCATTTCAAGCAAACCAGATGGCACCACATTGTTTTTTCTTTTTTTAAGATAGCCAGAGGCACACTCCAACACCCAGACATCATTTACAAACAAAGCATTTGTGTTTCGTGAGTCAAAACGCTAAACTGATAACTTGTAATGGCCCTTATTTTACGTTCAGAACCTTTGAGCATTCATTATGGTTTCACACATCTTTCACCCCCCAGAGTCATCCATGCAACGTGTTCTGTGAAATACCATCAGCATATTTTGTTTAGTCACCAAGACAGATAATGATAGGCTCCCCATTTGGTCATTTTAACTACCACTTAATCCAATAGCAAAAAAATACAAGATACAGACTTGAAAACTTTTCTTTTTGAAGTGCTGAATAGAAAGGATAGTAGATGGTAAATATAATTTCCCCTACAGTACTTGACTATAACTTGATATACACGTTTCTATCCAGTCTTAAGTTTTCATTATCCTTATACAATACATAGGACAAATCAGTTACTGTAAAGCGGTTGGCTACTGAAAACAAACATAGCTCGGTGTTGTGTTTTGCCCCATGTAACAATTTACAAGATCACCTTTTCGACGTGACTCGTCAACTGATACAGTATCGCCTGCCTCTCTGCTTGACAAAATTAATCAGCTAACAGTGCATCAAGGAAATGCAGATAATGAGTAGAATGTGGTTATATACACAGCCCAGGCATTTCAGCAGTGCATTTGGATACTACACTAGAATTCCAAAATAGCAGCACATGAGAACGACTCGTTCCACTTTGTCCAATTGAAGCAGACTGGCTGATGGAGGACAATGTAGTATTTACAGCCACATCCACACATGATTTGGTTTCACCTTCCAACAAAAACTGATGTCAAATTGATACATTTGATGTAAAAATATAGAAATGCAGTGTTCAGCAGTTATCAAACTATATAGAATGAGCTATGACGTTGAAGTGCAGACTGTCAGTTTAATTTGAGGGTATTTCCAGCCATATCGGGTGAACGGTTTAGAAATTACACCACTTTTTGTACATAGTCCCCCCTCCCCCCATTTTAGGGGACCAAAAATATTGGGACAAATGCACTTATATGTTTATTGAAGTAGTCGAAACGTAGTATTGAATTCCATGTTACGTACGCCTCTTGGATGAGGGAACGCAACACCCCGCTACATCTCAACTCCCCATGGAGTGAAAAAGTATGTGATTGTAGGTGCGGGGAAGGATGGAGGCAGAGAAAAATACAGTTTACAGGGAATTTATTATTCCTTAACACGGTAATGTGGAGAAAAGGGGCTGGACGGAACCAAAGTAAGTAAAAATTAAAAGAGTCCCCTCTCCTACCTTACCTTTAGCACCAACTGGAGCACTAACCAAAATACAGGGTGGTGATCAGCCCAGGTTTTACCTAGTGTGCATTGACAGATTCAATACTACAGATTAGATACGCCCGCAGGCCTCTTGCCAAAACACTCCCAACGTGCGTTCCCCTCCCCCCCCTGGGAACAACTGAAACAGAATAATTTACCAATACTTCAAGTGAACAATTTCAATAACCAGAAAACACCAAGTCCTATTGGCATACACATACCTCTGAAGGAGCAGCTGCAAAATAATATGAACAAAACTTTCACTGACCAACATAGGACATAAAAGAAGCTCCCCTCCCTGAAGAAGGAATATTGTTTTATATCAAGCTGGAGAAGGAGTTGGTAATTGAAGAGACAGCTGTTTCCCCTGACGAGAGGGAGTGGTCGGAGCTCCAATCAGCGATAGGGCGGACCAATCAGCTGCTTTAGGATTCCAGGAAGACATTTCCTGAACTTCACACACATACAAACCCACAACACAAAAACTGGGGAACGTAACACATAATTCCATCATTTTGTGATTAAAGGTGTGATCATTGAAGACATCTTTTACAACTTAATCAAATGAAATAATGGAAAGAAACCGTGTTTAGCAGGCACTGGTTTGCATCAAGCCTGTCAGACCCCAGCAACTTCATTTTGTATGGGGATGTATTCATTCTTGTGGACTTTTTGGATTATTTGTATATTGGTATTGCTATTGTATTACTGCACTGTAGGAGCTAGAAACACATAACACAAGCATTTCGCGGCACCTGCTGTAACATCTGCTCATCTGGTTACGCAACCAATAAACTTTGATTTGTTTCATATATCTGATCTTGTCACTATCAGATTTCTTATTTATTTACTGGGAAGTCAAATCAGAATAGTCATCATCATAATAGTATATATATATATATATATCATACTTTTAATGTTTCTACTTCACAGACATTTTCATTATGTAGTTCTCATAATCTGCAGTAGACAAACCAGTTGATATGTCAAATCTGGTCATCAATTGAGAGCAGTCAGATTAAGTATTCTAACAAAATAGAAGAGAATCATATCAAAAGTATTGTGAGCATTGCATTGTAAAATGCAATGACTTTAAATGAAAATGTATTGCAATATGAAACACTGATTAAGTCTGGTGAAAAAGTGACTGTATGATTTTGTGTGTTGCACTTAGTCAATTGAAAATGTGCCTAGAGTTTTGAAACAAACTGCCTTTTTGGTGATCTGTTGAGATTTTTTTACTAAGAGTTGTGGAAATGTACCACATACTTGTGAAAATTGCACCAAAGCGATAAAAGAAATGGTATCATTACAAAATGACAAGAAAATCATATCAAGTAAAGTGCATATTGCATTTTGAAAAGCATAGATATGTATCAAATAGAAAGAGTCATTTGGTGCAATGAACAAGTGACTGTGAATTTGTTTGTTTTACTCAGTCAATTTCAAATGCGTTTAAGACTTTTGAAACATTAGCCATGATTGAACAAAACTGGAAAAGGAAAGCATCTTATGCTCCTTATATGGATACCACTTCCTGCCATAGAGTGCATTGAGTTCAAGGTTCAAATTTGACCAGGAAAATACCTTTCATCCTTCTTCCCCTTTCTAGAGCCAAGGCTGCTGTTCTTAGAAATGTATTTAACATAATACCATGGAAACAAAGTTCTTGGCAGTCAAAGACACAAACATGGAAATTGATGCCTAATACTAGGAATTCTTATATTTTCGCCATACTGTTTGGTACAAAAGTGTTGGCGTATGAGTAATACAATCTCAGGGTACAGACTCATCTGCAACTCTGAGGGGGGAAGCATCGTCTCATTACGGCTGAAAAATCACAATAGGTATTGTTTACTATGGAATATAAATATAGAAATTACAGCTTTACGTCACATGTGGATGTTATTAGTATATGTTCCTGCAAAACTCCCTTTACAATTGCTGGAAAACTCCCATTATGCTCACTGTGAAACGAAGCCAAGAGAGTCAGGGAGGATTTGGAACGATTGCACAATCTGTCACACACACGAAACCCATAACTACTATAGCCTACACGGTCCTAGGCCTAGTTACATGGTCTATAACCTGAATGAATGTGTGCATCTATGTGAGAAATCAACATTTAAGGACTGTGTTGGATGTGTTGGAGACAGCAACCTTACCTTGGTCAAGGACCAGCTCTCTCTCTTGACCAGCTCTGTCCCTCGAATTCTAACCTTAACCCTAAACCTCCTAGAAATAGCTTTTTTCTTTGTGGGGACTAACAAAATGTCCCCCCCCGCCGCCCGTTGGTCAACTTTTTCTTTGTTGAACTATTCTTGTGGAGACTTCTTGTCCTCACAAGTGTAGTTAAACATGTTCACATACGCATGCCCACAAGCACGGGCGGGCAGGCAGGCGGGCGGACACGCGCACGCGCGCGCGCACGCACACACACACACACACACTTCTCCCGTCCCTCAGACAGAGAGTTCAGAGACCCCAAATGGAGGGTGAGCGTTTCAGTACGACAGGGAGCCTGTTTCATTTTGTTGCAGGCTGGGGAAGTAGGTTAAAGGTCAGAGTGCCTCTGTTTGAGCTGCGGGTGTTAGATGACCCCCCTGAAAGGGCCCGGTGCTCCTCGGGGGTTAATGAAATGTACTATGACAGATTGGGGGGAAACATGGAAACTGAACCTCTCTGGGGTTCAACAGGGGTTGGAGGAGATCTGTGGTGGTCGGTACTGTGGGTCCTATATCCTATATAGGAGTCCCTGTAGCACTTCTCTAGTGGACTGTCATATATAATCACGTGGTCTTTAGATATCTAAGACCAGACATGCATTTTTTTCCTGAAATGTTCATGAAATCTCTTTTGTTCATTTTTGGTCAATGCAATGGGGCGTGTTGATTGATGGAAGAAACATGAATGAAGCCCACATTCACACGTGCTACATGACTGACATCTACTGGTTGAGATGGACTTGTAGTACATTCATTTAGAGCACGTAATCAACATTATAGTGTAGTGCTCAACAGTGTTGGGAAGTAGTGAACTAGTGTAGATAGAGGTGTAGCTAAGTACTGGAACTACACACGACTTTTTGCAAGAAAATCATATATGGTTGAAGTACTGTAGGCAATCATTTACTTTCTTTTTTTTGCAACAGACCTATCTAATTCTCACTTGAAACATTGTTTTCAAGTTTAATATGCAAAATTATTCATTCTGTTAATTTGACATAGTAATTCACATTTCCTGTTGCTGCATGATTCTTTTGTTGCTGTAGCATACTGGCTCAGACTGAGATCCTACGTCTGTATTACCCCAAAGTGACCTTGCAATTTGCAGTCTACGACACTTCAGATTTACATCTGATAACTTATCACAAAGTAGTTTGGATGTAGGGAACCTCTTTTTCAAAGTAACTTTTAACTATCACAGTGCCATCCGTTTTGTCACCAAAGCCCAATACACTACCCACCACTGCGAGCTGTACACTCTCGTTGGTTGGCCCTCTCTTCATACTCGTCACCA
The DNA here is from genome assembly GCF_018296145.1 of Oncorhynchus tshawytscha. Classification (NCBI taxonomy): domain Eukaryota; kingdom Metazoa; phylum Chordata; class Actinopteri; order Salmoniformes; family Salmonidae; genus Oncorhynchus; species Oncorhynchus tshawytscha. Next base: position 8,686,349 of record NC_056435.1, read on the forward strand.
AACCCACTGGCTACAGGTTATCTACAAGTCTCTGCTAGGTAAAGCCCCGTCTTATCTCAGCTCACTGGTCACTATAGCAGCACCCACTCGTAGCACACGCTCCAGCAGGTATATCTCACTGGTCACCCCCAAAGCCAAATCCTTCTTTGGTCGCCTTTCCTTCCAGTTCTCTGCTGCCAATGACTGGAACGAACTGCAAAAATCACTGAAGCAGGAGACACCTACCTCCCTCACTAGCTTAAAGCACCAGCTGTCAGAGAAGCTCAGAGCAGCTGTACATAGCTCATCTGTAATTAGTCTATCCAATCTACCTCATCCTCATACTGTATTTATTTGTTTATCTTGCTCCTTTGCACCCCAGTATCTCTACTTGCACATTCATCTTCTGCACATCTACCATTCCAGTGTTTAATTGCTATATTGTAATTACTTTGCCACCACGGCCTATTTATTGCCTTAACTCCCTTATCTTACCTCATTTGCACTCGCTGTATATAGACTTTTTGTTTTCCTTTTCTACTGTATTATTGACTGTATGTGTTTATTCCATGTGTAACTCTGTGTTGCTGTATGTGTTGCACTGCTTTGCTTTATCTTGGCACGGCGCAGTGGTAAATGAGAACTTGTTCTTAACTAGCCTACCTGGTTAAATAAAAGTGAAATATATATATATTTTTTAAAGGTAGACCTTTCCTGCAGGCAAATGACCTAGTGGCCTCATGAGTGGAATGTTATTCATATTTTTCATAATTTCATAATTCTTCAACTTTTTTTAATGGTGAAAATCCAGTGTTTCTATGTCAAACAGTTTTGTTATATTTGAGTCTTCTGTGATGTATATAAAGTGTAATATTGGGATGCAAACTCAAAATGTAATACATTTCAACTCTATATCTGACATGGAATACCATAACAATGTGTGTGAATTTTATAATTTTGTTTCAAAGTAGATTTGTTTAAGACTACCAAGAGTCACTCGGTGTGACCCTGATTTAGCCCACTGCAGTAGAAGGTTTTAAGTAAACTAAATTTTTCTTAGGGACAGCTTTAGCTTGGCAAATTATATTTTCAGAGTAGCTTCCCCAACCCTGTTGCACAGTTACAACATTAGAGGGAGGCGTACACTGAGTGTCCAAAACAATAAGAACACCTTCCTAATATCGAGTTGCACCCCCTTTTGCCCTCAGAACAGCCTCAATTTGTCAGGGCATGGACTCTACAAAGCATCGAAAGCGTTCCACAGGGATGTTGGCCCATGTTCCTACAGTGCTTCCCACAGTCGTGTGAAGTTGGCTGGATGTCCTTTGGGTGGTGGACCATTCTTGATACACACGGGAAAGTGTTGAGCGTGAAAAGTGTTGCAGTTCTTGACACAAACCGGTCCGGCCTGGCACCTACTACCAATGTATTGTCTTATCCATTCACCCTCTGAATGGCACACAAACACAATCCACATCCCAATCGTTTCAAGGCTTAGAAACCCTTCTTTAACCCGTCTCCTCCCCTTCATCTACACTGACTGAAGTGGATTTAACAAGTGACATCAATGAGGGATCATAGCTTTCACCTGGATTCACTGAATGTACAAAACATTATGAATATTATGCTCTTTCCATGACATAGACTGACCAGGTGAATCCAGGTGAAAGCTATGATCCCTTATTGATGTCACTTGTTAAATCAGTTTGAGTTCAACAGTTTCCTGTGTGTATCAAGAATGGTCCACCCCCCCAAAAGGACATCCAGCCAACTTCACACAACTGTAAGAAGTATTGGAGTCAACACGGGCCAGCATCCCTGTGGAACACCTTTGACACCATGTGGAGTCCCTGCCCCGATGAACTGAGGATGTTCTGAGGGAAAAAGGAGGTGCAACTCAATATCAGCAAGGTGTTCCTAATGTTTTGTTTGCTCAGTGTACAGTAGACCTACCAGGGACTTGCTCCCCCCTGACGCAGCCTGACTGGAATGCCTGTTGCCTGGAAGGGTTTGAGGGCTTTTGTTCCCATTCTGCCGTGTGTTCATTTTAGAGTGTGAGAGAACAGGGGTCCTGCTCGCCCGGCAACGTAGAGCACAATGGTGTCACCTGAAGAGGGAGTGGGAGATATAACAAAGGTGCACACGGGTTAAAGGGACTAAATGGAGACATAGAACAGAGAAGTATAGTGAACACATAGAACACTTAAACAGGGAAGAGAAGTATACTGAACACATAGAACACTTAAACAGGGAAGAGAAGTATAGTGAACACATAGAACACTTAAACAGGGAAGAGAAGTATAGTGAACACATAGAACACTTAAACAGGGAAGAGAAGTATAGTGAACACATAGAACACTTAAACAGGGAAGAGAAGTATAGTGAACACATAGAACACTTAAACAGGGAAGAGAAGTATAGTGAACACATAGAACACTTAAACAGGGAAGAGAAGTATACTGAACACATAGAACACTTAAACAGGGAAGAGAAGTATAGTGAACACATAGAACAATTAAACAGGGAAGAGAAGTATACTGAACACATAGAACAATTAAACAGGGAAGAGAAGTATACTGAACACATAGAACAATTAAACAGGGAAGAGAAGTATACTGAACACATAGAACAATTAAACAGGGAAGAGAAGTATACTGAACACATAGAACACTTAAACAGGGAAGAGAAGTATAGTGAACACTTAAACAGGGAAGAGAAGTATAGTGAACACATAGAACACTTAAACAGGGAAGAGAAGTATAGTGAACACTTAAACAGGGAAGAGAAGTATAGTGAACACATAGAACACTTAAACAGGGAAGAGAAGTATAGTAACACATAGAACACTTAAACAGGGAAGAGAAGTATAGTGAACACATAGAACACTTAAACAGGGAAGGGATAGTGAAGTAGAACACTTAAACAGGGAAGAGAAGTATAGTGAACACATAGAACACTTAAACAGGGAAGAGAAGTATAGTGAACACATAGAACACTTAAACAGGGAAGAGAAGTATAGTGAACACATAGAACACTTAAACAGGGAAGAGAAGTATACTGAACACATAGAACACTTAAACAGGGAAGAGAAGTATAGTGAACACATAGAACACTTAAACAGGGAAGAGAAGTATAGTGAACACATAGAACACTTAAACAGGGAAGAGACGTATAGTGAACACATAGAACACTTAAACAGGGAAGAGAAGTATAGTGAACACAGAACACTTAAACAGGGAAGAGACGTATAGTGAACACATAGAACACTTAAACAGGGAAGAGAAGTATACTGAACACGTATACTGAACACATAGAACACTTAAACAGGGAAGAGAAGTATAGTGAACACATAGAACACTGGGAAGAGAAGTATAGTGAACATAGAACACTTAAACAGGGAAGAGAAGTATACTGAACACATAGAACACTTAAACAGGGAAGAGAAGTATAGTGAACACATAGAACACTTAAACAGGGAAGAGAAGTATAGTGAACACATAGAACACTTAAACAGGGAAGAGAAGTATAGTGAACACATAGAACACTTAAACAGGGAAGAGAAGTATAGTGAACACATAGAACACTTAAACAGGGAAGAGAAGTATAGTGAACACATAGAACACTTAAACAGGGAAGAGAAGTATACTGAACACATAGAACACTTAAACAGGGAAGAGAAGTATAGTGAACACATAGAACACTTAAACAGGGAAGAGAAGTATAGTGAACACATAGAACACTTAAACAGGGAAGAGAAGTATACTGAACACATAGAACACTTAAACAGGGAAGAGAAGTATAGTGAACACATAGAACACTTAAACAGGGAAGAGAAGTATAGTGAACACATAGAACACTTAAACAGGGAAGAGAAGTATAGTGAACACTTAAACAGGGAAGAGAAGTATAGTGAACACATAGAACACTTAAACAGGGAAGAGAAGTATAGTGAACACTTAAACAGGGAAGAGAAGTATAGTGAACACATAGAACACTTAAACAGGAAGAGAAGTATAGTGAACACTTAAACAGGGAAGAGAAGTATAGTGAACACATAGAACACTTAAACAGGGAAGGGAAGTATAGTGAACACTTAAACAGGGAAGAGAAGTATAGTGAACACATAGAACACTTAAACAGGGAAGAAAGTATAGTGAACACTTAGAACACTTAAACAGGGAAGAGAAGTATACAACACATAGAACACTTAAACAGGGAAGAGAAGTATACTGAACACAGAACACTTAAACAGGGAAGAGAAGTATAGTGAACACATAGAACACTTAAACAGGGAAGAGAAGTATAGTGAACACATAGAACACTTAAACAGGGAAGAGAAGTATAGTGAACACATAGAACACTTAAACAGGGAAGAGAAGTATACTGAACACAGAACACTTAAACAGGGAAGAGAAGTATAGTGAACACATAGAACAATTAAACAGGGAAGAGAAGTATACTGAACACGTATACTGAACACATAGAACACTTAAACAGGGAAGAGAAGTATAGTGAACACATAGAACACTTAAACAGGGAAGAGAAGTATAGTGAACACATAGAACACTTAAACAGGGAAGAGAAGTATAGTGAACACATAGAACACTTAAACAGGGAAGAGAAGTATACTGAACACATAGAACACTTAAACAGGGAAGAGAAGTATAGTGAACACTTAAACAAGGAAGAGAAGTATAGTGAACACATAGAACACTTAAACAGGGAAGAGAAGTATAGTGAACACATAGAACACTTAAACAAGGAAGAGAAGTATAGTGAACACATAGAACACTTAAACAGGGAAGAGAAGTATAGTGAACACATAGAACACTTAAACGGGAAGAGAAGTATAGTGAACACATAGAACACTTAAACAGGGAAGAGAAGTATACTGAACACATAGAACACTTAAACAGGGAAGAGAAGTATACTGAACACATAGAACACTTAAACAGGGAAGAGAAGTATAGTGAACACTTAAACAGGGAAGAGAAGTATACTGAACACTTAAACAGGGAAGAGAAGTATACTGAACACATAGAACACTTAAACAGGGAAGAGAAGTATACTGAACACATAGAACACTTAAACAGGGAAGAGAAGTATAGTGAACACTTAAACAGGGAAGAGAAGTATACTGAACACTTAAACAGGGAAGAGAAGTATACTGAACACATAGAACACTTAAACAGGGAAGAGAAGTATAGTGAACACTTAAACAGGGAAGAGAAGTATACTGAACACATAGAACACTTAAACAGGGAAGAGAAGTATACTGAACACATAGAACACTTAAACAGGGAAGAGAAGTATAGTGAACACTTAAACAGGGAAGAGAAGTATACTGAACACTTAAACAGGGAAGAGAAGTATACTGAACACATAGAACACTTAAACAGGGAAGAGAAGTATACTGAACACATAGAACACAAACAGGGAAGAGAAGTATAGTGAACACTTAAACAGGGAAGAGAAGTATACTGAACACTTAAACAGGGAAGAGAAGTATACTGAACACATAGAACACTTAAACAGGGAAGAGAAGTATAGTGAACACTTAAACAGGGAAGAGAAGTATACTGAACACATAGAACACTTAAACAGGGAAGAGAAGTATACTGAACACATAGAACACTTAAACAGGGAAGAGAAGTATACTGAACACATAGAACACTTAAACAGGGAAGAGAAGTATAGTGAACACATAGAACAATTAAACAGGGAAGAGAAGTATAGTGAACACTTAAACAGGGAAGAGAAGTATAGTGAACACATAGAACACTTAAACAGGGAAGAGAAGTATACTGAACACAAATTATAAACGCAACATGCAACAATTTACACAATTTTACCGAGTTACAGTTCATCAATGAACTAGGCCCTAATCTATTGATTTCACATGACTGGGCATGGGCCCACCACCGTGGGAAAAAGGCCCACCCACTGGGTAGCCAGGCCCGGCCAATCAGAATGAGTCTTTCCCCACAAAAGGGCTTTATTACAGACAGAATTGTATTGTATACAACTGCCTTAATTTTGCTGGACCCCAGGAAGAATAGCTGCTTCCTTGGCAACAGCTAACGGGGGATCCTCAATAAATACAAATACAAATAGTATGGTAAATGAACATCTAACAGTGGTTAAAAAAAATCACGCTACTCTCTGTAACGTTTGGAATAGCAAAAATCGATTCAACCATCTCAATAAAAGTAGGATGTTTCACGTAGTATCAGTCCAAAGGCCTTTAAAATGGAGATAAACCTACTTGGTGACGGCCAACTGTGCTTATGTCCTTGCCCTTTGGCCTTGCAACCAAAACCAGGATAATAACTGGAAGGACGATCAAATCGTCTTGATCCAGCAGTCCATGCACTTTCTCTGGCTCAGTCCAGGCTTTCTCTGGCTCAGTCCAGGCTTTCTCTGGCTCAGTCCAGGCTTTCTCTGGCTCCAGTCCAGGCTTTCTCTGGCTCAGTCCATGCTTTCTCTGGCTCAGTCCAGGCTTTCTCTGGCTCAGTCCAGGCTTTCTCTGGCTCAGTCCAGGCTTTCTCTGGCTCAGTCCAGGCTTTCTCTGGCTCAGTCCAGGCTTTCTCTGGCTCAGTCCAGGCTTTCTTTGGCTCAGTCCAGGCTTTCTTTGGCTCAGTCCATAACAAAGCACACATAGATCATAAACATGGTCTTGCCCTGCTCTGCTTCTCATTCATATTAGTCTCCATCTGCTGGTCTTCATGCTGGTCATTTAACACCACCACCATCAGACCCAGCAGCACCCGGCCTTATATAGTGCTGGGACGCACAGAGTGGAGGACGATAGAGAGACAGGAATGGAAGAGGAGGAGAGTAGAAAGAAAAGGAGGAAGGCCGAAGCACAGGTCTTTGTTTACATGCCTTGACAGAGAGAGAGTATGAGAAGGATGGAGAGAGAAAGAGAGAGAGAGAGCGATAGGGGGGGAGGGGGAGAGAGAGAGAGAGAGAGATGGAGAGATGGAAGACGAGGAGGAGAGTTGAAAGAAAGGAAGAGGATTTGGAGGTAGCACTTTGCTCTTTGTTTACATGTCTTGACTGTCTCTCTGCTGAGTGTTGACTGCTCTGCTTGGGTCTCTGCTTGGGTCTGTTCCACTGTGAATACAGTGTTCAGTCTGGTAGATCTACAGTTGAAGTTTACATACACCTTAGCCGAATACATTTAAACTCAGTTTTTCACAATTCCTGACATTTCATCCTAGTAAAAGTCCTTGTCTTAGGTCAGTTAGGATCACCACTTTACTTTAAGAATGTGAAATGTCAGAATAATAGTAGAGAGAATTATTTATTTCAGCTTTTATTACCTTCATTACATTCCCAGCGGGTCAGAAGTTTACATACACTCAATTAGTATTTGGTAGCATTACCTTTAAATTGTTTAACTTGGGTCAAACATTTCTGGTAGCCTTCCACAAGTTTCCCACAATAAGTTGGGTGAATTCTGGCCCATTCCTCCTGATGTAACGGAGTCAGGTTTGTAGGCCTCTTTGCTCTGACTTTTTCAGTTCCGCCCACACATTTTCTATAGGATTGAGGTCAGGGCTTTGTGATGGCCACTCCAATACCTTGACTTTGTGGTCCTCAAGCCATTTTGCCACAACTTTGGAAGTATGCTTGGGGTCATTGTCCGTTTGCCAAGACCCATTTGCGACCAAACTTTAACTTCCTGACTGATGTCTTGAGATGTTGCTTCAATATATCCACATAATTTTCCTACCTCATGATGCCATCTATTTTGTGAAGTGCACCAGACCCTCCTGCAGCAAAGCCCCCCCCCACCCCACACACACACACACACACAACATGATGCTGCCACCCCTGTGCTTCACAGCTGGGAAGGTGTTATTTGGCTTGTAAGCCTCCCCCTTTATCCTCCAAACATAACAATGGTCATTATGTCCAAACAGTTCTATTTTTGTTTCATCAGACCAGAGAACATTTCTCCAAAAAGTACGATCATTGCCCCATGTGCAGTTGCAAACCGTATTCTGGCTTTTTTATGGCGGTTTTGGAGCAGTGGCTTCTTCCTTGCTGAGCGGCCTTTCAGGTTATGTCGATATAGGATTCGTTTTACTTTTGTACCTGTTTCCTCCAGAATCTTCACACTGTCCTTTGCTGTTGTTCTTGGATTGATTTGCACTTTTCGCACCAAAGTACATTCATCTCTAGGAGACAGAACGCGTCTCCTCCCTGAGCGGTATGACGGCTGCGTGGTCCCATGGTGTTAATACTTGCGTACTATTGTTTGTACAGATGAACGTGGTACCTTCAGGCATTTGGAAAATGCTCCCAAGGATGAACCAGACTTGTGGAGGTTTGCAATTTTTGTTTCTGAGGTCTTGGCTGATTTATTTTGATTTTCCCATGATGTCAAGCAAAGAGACACTGAGTTTGAAGGTAGGCCTTGAAATACATCCACAGGTACACCTCCAATTGACTCAAATTATGTCAATTAGCCTATCAGAAGCTTCTAAAGCCATGACATAATTTTCCGGAATTTTCCTAGTTGTTTAAAGGCACAGACAACTTAGTGTATGTAAACTTCTGACCCACTGGAATTGTGATACAGTGAATTTTAAGTGAAATAATCTGTCTGTAAACAATTGTTGGAAAAATGACTTGTGTCATGCACAAAGTAGATGTCCTAACCGACTTGCCAAAACTATAGTTTGTTAACAAGAAATGTGTGGAGTGGTTGAAAAACGAGTTTTAATGACTCCAACCTAAGTGTTTGTAAACTTCCGACTTCGGCTGTAGCTGTAGCTCTGACACCACCAGGCCTGGGTAGGGGAGGAGCCATTACTGCACACCTCACTCACTCATTGGGCCCCACAGTGATGGCCTCTGGGGTAGGTTTTTGTGTCTATGTGATACTACTGGTGGGTGAATGAATGAATGAATGAATGAATGAAAAAATTTATTAATTATATTTAATTTTCGTGTCAAATCGCCAATTGGCAACCCATCCCTTATGGGATTCATTGACCAATAAACAAACATTACAATAATCCACTGTGATGGTTCAGTGATAATTCTATAGTGGTATAGTACCACTCCACTCTCTAGGTAGATAGTGGCTTATCACACTCAGCCCCTAGGAGCAATGTGCGCCTCAAGGGCTAAACCCAAAGCGTCTTGCATAAGTGGGATTGTATGTCTTCTGACTTCACCAATACATACAATTCTCCATAAAAGTCATTAGAGTCTGGGGGTAATCTGAGAGGATGAGGTCTCCTGAGAAATGTATTTTTTCCTCTCGTCCCATCATGGCATCCGTAGTCCATACGATGTCCTTAGAAAGCTAAAGCCCCCTTCCGTTAGCCAGTGAGAGCTGTGACAGATGTTTATGATGACATCATCATTAATGGCACCCCTTTGTTTAGGCCACGCTTTGCTTAGGAACGAGGATGGCTCTCTTGCTCATTTCTTGGAGGAGAGAGGGCAGGCCAGGCACATACCTCTCTCCTCTTTGGGATGCGTTTCCTTTTTAAGGCAGGTTAGCCTAACCTCCCCCCACTGAGAAGAGCACTCTGCCTAACCATGTGTGGATGATGCAGCATTTAAACCCATCTTTAAACTGTTCTGTCATGAACTCAGTGAAGCCAGGTCTTCCCTGCGGAAGCACTTCAAATGATGTAGGGTGAACTAATATGGTGTATTGTGTACTACATGCTGTCAATGAATGACTATGCTTTCGTATTTAGCGATCCAGTAAACCTAATGTTCTGAAGAACATGAGTCATCGGAGCATGTCTGAATCAACCAATCAGCTCCATCAAACTACAACAGACAGAGCAACAATACAACAAATTATATTCTACAAACCCATTTAGAAATGAAAGAGCAAAAGAGTAGCATTGATATCATCCTAGCCTTGCTTTGAGTGATGTAGTATAGACCCCTTCCTAACCCAAGGGTAAGGGTTGAACCGGGGTGTGGACATGAAGCTAGGGTTAGGGTTATGGTTGAGGCTAAGGTTAGGGCTGAGCTGGGGTGTGGACATGAAGCTGTCCAATTGCTGAGCTGAGGTCTAGCTGGCCATTGTGAGCCCAGTCATGCTGCTGTGACGGTCAGGGTGGACACAGCCTCCCAGAACCCTCTCCTCTCCCTCTGGAACACAATCTGAACCAAATACCATACCCCACACCAGGACCTGTGACAGCCCATACTGGAGAGGGAGAGAGGGGGGGGATGAGAGACTGAGAGATAGAGACACAGACAGAGAGGGGAAGAGAGGGGTAGAGATGGAAAGAGGGGAGGGTATATACAGGATTTGAGGGAGGGGATATGAGGGGGTAGGTACTACAAATAGCCAGAGTGAGTCCTGTGTGTCCCTCAGTCAGCCTCCCTGCTCCAGTCCACTCCAGCTGCCAGCCCAGACCCTTCTCCTGTTCCAGCCCAGACCCTTTTCTTGCTCCAGCCCAGAACATTCTCCTGCTCCAGCCCAGACCCTTCTCCTGCTCCAGCTCAGAACATTCTCCTGCTCCAGCCAAGACCCTTCTCCTGCTCCAGCCCAGAACATTCTCCTGCTCCAGCCCAGAAGATTCTGCACTCCACCATGAGCTCCTACCGCTCTTCTGCTCAGTCAGCCCAGTCTGGCTCTTCCTCCTACCGCCGCACCTTTGGCGCAGGATACAGCCCTGCCATGTCCCATTCCCTCTACAGCAGCCGGGGCTCGGGTGGGGGGCTCGGACATGGCGGCTCCGGCCACATCTCCTCCCGGGTCTACGAAGTCACCAAGACCTCCGCCTCGCCCTCTTACTCCGGCTACCGCACCTCGTCTCACTTTGGCGGACCTGTGATGTCATCGACCGCCCACGGTTCACGGTCCTATGCGGGGATGGGGGAGACGCTGGACTTCAGCCTGGCCGACGCGCTGAACCAGGAGTTCCTCCACACGCGCACCAACGAGAAGGTCGAGCTGCAGCACCTGAACGACCGCTTCGCCAGCTACATCGAGAAAGTTCGCTTCCTGGAGCAGCAGAACGCTACATTGGTGGTGGAGATTGAGAGGCTGCGGGGGCGTGAACCCACACGCATCGCCGACCTGTACGAAGAGGAGATGAGGGACCTGCGTCGCCAGGTGGAGGCCTTGACCAATCAGAGGAGCCGCGTCGAGGTGGAGAGGGACAACCTGGGCGAAGACTTGGACAAACTCAAACTCAGGTAGGAAAGAGGGGGAGGAGGGAGAAAGAGAAGCGAGAGGAGCAGGATGAGGGGGGAGAGGAAGAGAAGGAGGAGGTAGGAGGAGAAGGAGGAAGAGTTGGGTAGAAATATGGTAACTAGAAGTTACTGTAAAACTGCTGATGTAAATAGGACTTTATAAATACAATTGATTGATTGATGAATTGCTCAGTAAGACTGCAGGGGTGTAGTTTCTGATTGGTGGATAAGTGGAAGAAGGAGAGGATTGTGGGTAAGATTAGAGAGAGGAGAACTCTAGAAGTGAAGATCCTAGTATAATGTAAGCGTGACATTTCAGCCACCAAAAGCAGCACTGATATCACGGCTGGTTCATGCATACAGTCCCCTGGGATTTCAGGCAGCGCCTCTCGATTAGCTGTTGTGGTTTATCTGGTTTGTTTGTTGTGGTCACAGCAAGTATTTTTAAACTTGGTCATATCACTCACTACAAGTGGACTGACTGTGAGGTGCTGTTGGAGACGTTGTGTATTTGGATTCTTACTGTAGGTAAAATAGGAAGTGCTTCTGCTTCAGGTTCTTCAAGTGTGTGATAGTCTTACTGCCATTTGCATAGCTGCGAGATCGGCACGCCTCCTCTGCAGTTGACGTGTAGGCCTAGATGACATTAAATACGCAGTGCATGTCGTTCTCATTCAACCCGTGAAATAGGAGAGGAGCACTAGTGATGAATAAAGACGGGAGAAGAAAGAAAGAGGCACACAAGTGCAGAGAGGGAGAGTCTTGTTCCAACTCCAGTGGCCCTTTAATTAAGTCAACAAGATCCGTCCTCCACCTAACCCCTGAAGGACTAGACCCAGCCTCCTTCTCGCATTAGGGTATGGCCTAAGCCTCTAGCCCTTACAGAGGCATGTCCTTCCCCGTCGCTTACTGGCGCCGCGGTCCCACTCTATAAAAGGCCAGGAATGAAAACATCTGTATTCAGACAGATATAATCCAGATCTCTCTAGCTGTCTGTACGGCCCCCTGTGACATCTAGAGCTGGTATTCAAAATGGGACCTGGGATTGGATTAAGACCACATTTGCACATTAGATCCACACAGCAGTCGTAAAGTCCCTATCAAACAATTCCTGGGTGACAAATCACTTGTTATTAGACGGGTGACTTGCCTAGTTAAATAAAGGTTCAACAAAAAATGTTTTTCTAAAAGGTGCGGGCGGACATGTTTAAGACACAATTGTGATCGGGTCTCGCTCCATCTCTTTGTTCGACTGTGTATCCAGACTGCAGGAAGAGATCCTTCAGAGGGAGGACGCAGAGAACAACCTGGCTGCTTTCAGAGCTGTGAGTCCAACACTATTAAATCGACGCATATTATGAATATGAGAACATGTTCATGTCTCACTACTAGTATTTTTCCCTGCTTTTAATCTGAATGTAGACTGGATAGTCGTTTGAACTGCCACACAGCTGGGCACCGACGTCAGTCAGTTCAACGGCAGTTTTTTGTTGTTGTTGAGTTGTCAGCTAAAGTGAATTTAACGTTAAATCAACAACAAAAATCACCATACCATTGGATTTAGGTTAAAAGTTGGATGAAAAAAAAGACTAAATGCCCTTAGCTTTCCACGTTGATTTAACGTCATCACACTTATTTTGGGGGTTGAAATGACGTGGAAACAATGTTGGTTCAATCAGTTTTTGCCCAGTGAGATGTCTGTTGAATGGATCTAATCTAACGTCTGTCTGTTCTAGGATGTTGATGCTGCCACTCTGGCCCGTCTAGACTTGGAGAGACGCATCGAGACACTACAGGAGGAGATCGCCTTCCTCAAGAAGATTCACGAGGAGGTACGTTACTCAGTCTGTGTATTTTAAAGTGCTATGTGTTATTACAGTTGGTCTGTCTGTCTATCTGTCAATGTATCCAGTCATTGGTCATTCCATCTGTCTGTCTCTCTGTGGTAGGAATGAACAAAGACACACACACACAAACAGACACACCACACACAAACACTATTTGTGTGTGTGTATGCTTCATAACAGACAATGGAGAAGAGAAAGCTATAGAAACCTTAACCTATTGACTTCTCCCACTCTCTCTCCTTCTCCAACTCTCTCTCCTCCTCCTTCTTCTCCTCCTCTACTTTCTTCCACTTTAAACCTATTGACCTCCCCCTCCCTTCCCACCTCTCTTGCAGGAGATCCGTGAGATGCAGTCCCAGATGCAGGAGACCCAGGTGCAGATCCAGATGGACATGTCCAAGCCGGACCTGACAGCTGCCCTCAGGGACATCAGGGCCCAGTACGAGGGCATCGCCGCCAAGAACATCTCAGAGGCTGAGGAGTGGTACAAGTCTAAGGTGATGGGGGGGGTTGAGGAATGAGACAGAGAGAGAGGGGGAAGGGGGAGAGAGATAGATAGAGAACAAGAGAGAGACAGAGAGAGGGGGAGAGGGAAGAGAGAGAGATAGAGAACAAGAGTGAGAGAAAGAGAGACAGAGAGAGGGAGATAGAGAACGAGAGAGAACAAGAGAGAAAGCGAGAGAGAGTGAGAGAGAGAGAGGGATATAGAACGAGAGAGAAAGAGAGAGAGATCAGATCAGTCAAATTCTTCGATTTATTAGAAAATGTCTCTGGCACTGGGGGGGGGGGCGTTATTGTGATGTCAGACAAAGTGATTCCTGTACTTCCTGTTGACCTCTGACCCCTGCTGACCTATAGGTGACAGACCTGAACCAGGCGGTGAACAAGAACAATGAGGCTCTGAAGGAGGCCAAGATGGAGACCATGGAGTTCAGACACCAGCTCCAGTCCTACACCTGTGAGATTGACTCACTTAAAGGCACCGTAAGTCTCTCAGTCTGAATACTTCTCTCCTCTTCTCACGACACCATTTATTCCTCCCCATATCCTTCTGTACTTTCATAACTCATGCCACCACACTTTCATTCCTCTCCTTCTCATTCTCTTCATTTGTTCCTTCCCTGGTCTGCAAGTTCACATCCAAGAAACATGTCAATCTCGTTCTCTAATTTCTCCCCCTAACCCCCCTGCAGAACGAGTCTCTGATGAGGCAGATGAGAGAGATGGAGGAGCGCCACGGGCGGGAGGCCGGCGGGTTCCAGGACACCATCTCCCGTCTGGAGGCTGAGATTGCCAACATGAAGGATGAGATGGCCAGGCACCTGAGAGAGTACCAGGACCTGCTGAATGTCAAGATGGCCCTGGACGTAGAGATAGCAACCTACAGGAAACTGCTGGAGGGAGAGGAGAGCAGGTATGAGGAGGGAGAAGAGGAGATGAGAGAGAGGAAGGAGGAGAGCAAGTTAAATGGGGGAAGAGGAGTGGGGGTAGGTGACAGAGAAGCAGGAGGAGGGAGGCAGGAGAGAGAGAAGCAGGGGAAAGAGAGAGGAAGGGATAGAGGAGGGCAGGAGAGATGGAGAGAGGAGGGCAGGAGAAATGGAGAGATGGAGAGATAGAGGAGGGCAGGAGAGATGGAGAGATAGAAGAGGGCAGGAGAGAGGGGGAAGAAAGAGGAGGGCAGGAGAGATGGAGAGATAGGAGGGCAGGAGAAATGGAGAGATAGAGAGATAGAGGAGGGCAGGAGAGAGGGGGAAGAAAGAGAAGACAATGGCAGGGGGCTGAAGGAATAGAGTGAGGAGAATGGAGGAGAGGGTTGAGGATAGAGAGGTGATGAATAATATTGTATGAGGATGGTATTTGGTATCACTGCTAAAAACTGACATCCCCCTTTTCTCTCCGTCTGTAGGATTTCCCTGCCCATACAGAACTATTCCACCATGACTTTCCGTGGTAAGAATAACACACACACAAACGCACACGCACACACACGCTCTATTTTGTCAAACGCTGCTGCAAAGTAAGATGAGTTACAACATCGAGCCACAAGAGGGCACAATTGATTCAAATAGCTAAATCTTTTGCAGTGCTGTTTACCTCACCGTAAATCAAAAGTGACAGGCTTGAACTTCAAATGATCCCCTCACTGCTGACGCATAAATAGAACCATTCATTAATAGATTTTAAGGGGTGGCACAATATTAAGAAGGTGAACAGAGATGTTCAAAAAAGGTGAGAGATGAGATGTAAAAGATGATGAGTATTATTTCCACGGTTGTCTGTCTGGATAGAAACGAGTCCAGAGCATCATCACCGCGTTGCTGAGTCACACTCAAAGAAAAGTGTCCTTATCAAGACCATCGAGACCCGTGACGGAGAGGTAACACACACGCACGCAAGCACACACACACACCCCCTGACATAGAGATACCCCTGTTTGTAGAGTGAACCAGAGATAGTTTACAAACACACCCAGACTTGTATTTGCACAGACTTGTATTTGAGAGAATATCTCAAATTCCTCTCCCCTCGCTGACAACAATACAATCCACCAAATGTTTTCCTTCCACCTGAGTCAAGTTCTCACAAGCCATACTTACCTACCAACACACATTGAAACTTTATTTCACACCTGTATCGTTCCCAATAGTATAATAGGCTTGTTATTTCACTTCTAATACACACCACCCTTGCTTACTCCTCCTCCTGTTACAGTAAATGTCTTCTTTGTCTCCCCCTATAGGTGGTCTCTGAGTCAACACAGCACCAGCAGGATATCATGTAACAGACAAACAGAAGAGAAGATGAAGACTGAGGGAAGACAAAAAGACTAAATAAAAACGAAAAGGACTTTATCAACTCACCCTGGTGACCCTTTAGTTGTTCTTATTTCAAAGACGTTAAGTCTTTAAAGACACAAAGGTCACTCGCTCCAATGAAATAGTCAAAAGGCTGGGTGACTTCAAGTACGAGCCGACCTGTTTGTAAGTTCCTACTACAGCTATGTGCACCGTTTGCCTTTATTTATGACTATATATGATACTGTACGTTCTATCACAAGGCTGACGTTAGTATGAGGAGGGTTCTCAATGGACAGAGAGACAGAGGAGAGATGTGTCTAGGGAAAATGAGACGGGGAGACGGGGGGGGTGAAACAGGTGGGACAAAATGAAAGATGGAAAAGGGGGAACATGGAATGAGAGTGAGGCTGACAATCGCTTATGCTGTTCTGAATGGTGGGCCTATAGGTTGGTTAACAAACACAACAAACAGCGACACACGGTCACCAGTCTACCAGTCTGCCTGTCTATCATGTTCTCAGTGTGGGTGTGTGCGTGCGTTTTGAATTAACAGCCAAAGACATTGAAGAATCACTTTGTTTATCATATACAGGCCCATAAAAACACATGCTTTAATAATAATAAGAATAATAATAGTATTAATAATTATATTTGTAATAAGAAGCATGGAATATCACCGGCCTACATTTATGAGGCTGCACTCTTGAAGTCAAAAGATGTCAATAACATAATGTCAATAAATTACCTGATAAATAAATCTACATACAGTACTTCAGAAAGGACATGTTATTTGGGCGGCAGGTAGCCTAGTGGTTAGAGCGTTGGACTAGTAACCGAAAGGTTGCTGGATCGAATCCCCGAGCTGACAAGGTAAAAATCTGTTGTTCTGCCCCTGAACAAGGTGTTTAACCAACTGTTCCACGGTAGGCCGTCATTGTTAATAAGAATTTGTTCTTAACTGACTTGCCTAGTTAAATAAAAGGTTCATTTTATTAAAATGAAATATCCTAAAATAAACAATCAAATAAAGCAAGAAATACAGATAAATGGTAAAAATACAGTGTTGTTTATGTACAAAACAGAAGATCAGAAGAATGAGCACTAGTGGGGAATTACATCTGTTTGTGCTGTATGGACAAGTCTGTAATACTGGTCCCAGATCTGTTTGTGCTGTATGGACAAGTCTGTAATACTGGTCCCAGATCTGTTTGTGCTGTATGGACAAGTCTGTAATAGCCTGGTCCCAGATCTGTTTGTGCTACCATGCCAACTCATTGTCACGGCAAGGAGTTGAAACGATGGCTTTAACAAGACTGGCACTCAGGCTAATTTACTAACACTTCCTATGAATATGCTCTTCATAATGTAAAATAAGCGCATAATAAGTGCTCATGAATATCAATGTAATCTCTATGCATTATACATGTGCTTATAATGCATTATTAAGAAGCTATTCGTGAGAAGTGTTTAACAAACTATGCACGTGGTTGTTAGATGTGGGCTGACCGGGCTAGAGGGGATAGGAACCACTGTCTGGTGAGGTGAGGAGGACAAAGCCACGGGAGACAGATAAGAGAGGGGGACAGGAACAGGAAGGAACCACTGAGTCATGCAGCCAGGTCGATTTCCCCTGGAAGATTCTGGGAAAATAACTTTGATTCTCATACCCTGTCCCGACCCACAGCCCAATGGGGCAATCATAATAATCATAATAATAATAACATCACGCCTGTATTATTTTATCATGGGTTTCACACTCACAGTCCCTTTCACAGTCCGAGTCAAAGACAATAATAAACCATAGATGTCATGTCATTTGCTGATACACGATAGACAGAATGTTATGACCCATATTGAAAAGCCAATGCACATTATGTAGGGGTCTATCTATATGTAGGCGATCCTCTGTGACCTGAATGGTCCTCTCTGTAGAGTGGAGGAGGAGTGGTCAATACTCTCGTT
The DNA here is from genome assembly GCF_018296145.1 of Oncorhynchus tshawytscha. NCBI lineage: Eukaryota > Metazoa > Chordata > Actinopteri > Salmoniformes > Salmonidae > Oncorhynchus > Oncorhynchus tshawytscha. The sequence goes on from NC_056435.1 coordinate 8,704,119, forward strand.
GTATTGGTCGATCGTTTAT
>NC_056435.1:8711637-8779137 GCF_018296145.1 Oncorhynchus tshawytscha
ATTCCTCTTAATTATTTTTCTACAAACGACCCACTCCATCCTTAGACCAACTTTTGATTAATTTGAAACAAGGCACTTACTAACCATATACTTTGAACTTTATTAATCAAATCGGCTGTAAGCTACAACGGTGATAGCCTAACGGTACTGCCAAGAAATGACATTTGCAACGTGATATATATCATTCTAATGTGACGCAGTTGACGCCCGCGGCTCCTCTGCTCTCTCATTCCCTCACATGAATTCTCATTCCAGCGTGAGCATGCGCATAAAAAAATGATAACTTCTCGTGTGATTTGGTCTTTACAGTGTTTGAGCAGGCAGATCCAAGGACAGAGGGAGGAAAGCACAGAACAGAAAAAGACAGGGTGGGAAGGGACAAGTGGTGTGAGAGATAAAATGGCAACACTAGAGGCCGGTGTGAAAGTGTGGACAAGAGAATAGCGTTAGATCCTAAATGTAGTCCCAGACATTTTAAGATCCATATGGAGCATCCATACACTGGTGATTGTCTGGACAGGGTGGAAACTTGCAAACACACTCATTGATTGGATTTCCACGTCATATCTTTTTAGAACAGAATCAATCTAGTAACTGGCGTTTTTCCTGGTCAGGTCACAGGTTCAGGACAAACTCAGAATATCATATGATAGAGGGCAATGTGGTGTGGATAAAACCATGGTATATATACTGTAGGTGCTGTGAAGTGGAGCAGCCTATCCTGTGAGATAGGTGGAGTCTGTCCGCTGCCCAGCGGCATCATGTTCTAGTCTAGCAGACATCCAGCTGTGTTAATCCCCAACGGGCCTGTGTGTGTTTGTACGGTCTATGACTTCCCCTTGGCCAGTGGGGCAACCATAGCAGACAGCTGTACTTGCTGACATCATCTCATCTGACAGATGCTCAAAATCTACTCAGCCATATGTTAACAGACAGCATTAATATAGCTGCTATGACACCCCTTTATATGGTGTCTGCTGGTATGGACAAATGAATGACTTCACTGAATGGACTGTGGGCTTTACAGGTCAACCTTGTCATAGGAAAACAACATAAGCATATGTGAAAAAAGGCACGTTGACAACATTATACTGTACCTGCCTCCCACTTCTACTCTCAATTGAATTTTCAAAAGGCACTATATAAATACATTTTGATGCATTTGTTACTCCTACTCCACTATTTTCTGCAGCGTTTTTCATAATGCAGAGGCAGCTCTGCAGAGTGGTCACTAGCGGGCAAAGCCACAAAGTTATGACATGTTAAACTTAACCCTAATCACACTGCTAACCCTAATCTTAAATTAAGACCAAAAAGCTCATTTTAGTTTTCATAAATTGTACTGAACCGAATTGAGAGAGAGCAGGTTTAACCAGAGGGAGAGGTGCAGCTGGGTGTATATGTGTACATATATACACTACCGTTCAAAAGTTTGGGGTCACTTAGAAATGTCCTTGTTTTTTGAAAGAAAAGCACATTTTTTGTCCATTAAAATAACATCAAATTGATCAGAAATACAGTGTAAACATTGTTAATGTTGTAAATGACTATTGTAGCTGGAAACTGCAGATTTTTTAAATGGAATATCTACATAGGTGTACAGAGGCCCATTATCCACAACCATCACTCCTATGTTCCAATGGCACGTTGTGTTCGCTAATCCAAGTTTATAATTTTAAAAGGCTAATTGATCTTTAGAAAACCTTTTTTCAATTATGTTGGTACAGCTGAATACTGTTTTTCTGATTGAAGAAGCAATAAAACTGGCCTTTAGACTAGTTGTGTATCTGGAGCATCAGCATTTGTGGGTTCGATTACAGGCTCAAAATGGCCAGAAACAAAGAACTTTCTTCTGAAACGCATCAGTCTATTCTTGTTCTGAGAAATGAAGGCTTTTCCATGCGAGAAATTGCCAAGGAACTGAAGATCTCATACAATGCTGTGTACTACTCCCTTCACAGAACAGCGCAAACTGTGTCTAACCAGAATAGAAAGAGTGGGAGGCCCCGGTGCACAACTGAGCAAGAGGACAAGTACATTAGAGTTCTAGTTTGAGAAAGACGCCTCACAAGTCCTCAACTGGCAGCTTCATTAAATAGTACCCGCAAAACACCAGTCACAACATCAACAGTGAAGCAGCGACTCTGGGATGCTGGACTTCTAGGCAGAGTTGCAAAGAAAAAGCCATATCTCAGGCTGGCCAATAAAAAGAAAAGATTAAGATGGGCAAAATAACACAGACACTAATCAATTTGATGTTATTTTAATGGACTTTTTTTTTTGTTGCTTTTCTTTAAAAAACAAGGACATTTCTAAGTGACGCCAAACATTTGAATGGTAGTGTACATATACAAACACATACACACCCAGCTGGACCTCTCCTTCTGGTCAAACATGCTCCCTCTCTCTCTCTCTCTCTCTCTCTCTCTCTCTCAATTCAGTTCAATTCAAAGGGCTTTATTGGCATGAAAAGCCAGTATGAGGGTTTGTGCTCAGGCTAGAATCACCTCCAGACTGAGGGTTTGTGCTCGCTCTCTCTCTCTCTACTCATTCCAGGGTTTTACTTTAGTGTTTAATATTTTCTACATTGTAGAATAATAGTGAAGACATGAAAACTATGAAATAACACACATGGAATCATGTAGTAACAAAAAAAAAAGTGTTAAACAAATCAAAATGCATTTTTAGATTTGAGATTCTTCAAAGTAGCCAACCTTTGCCTTGATGACAGCTTTGCACACTCGTGGCATTCTCTCAACCAGCTTCATGAGGTAGTCACCTGGAATGAATTTCAATTAACAAGTGTGCCTTTTTTGAAAGTTAATTTGTGGAATTTCTTTCCTTCTTAATGTGTTTGAGCCAATCATTTGTGTTGTGACAAAGTAGGGGTGGTGTACAGAAGATAGGTATTCCGACGCAAAAACAGATATACAGTCACAAAAATCATCAAGGTCTATGATGAAACTGGCTCTTATGAGGACCGCCACAGGGAAGGAAGACCCAGAGTTACCTCTGCTGCAGAGGATAAATTCATTAGATTTACCAGCCTCAGAAATTACAGCCCAAATAAATGCTTCACAGAGTTAAAGTAACAGACACATCTCAACATCAACTGTTCAGAGAAGACTGAGTGAATCAGGCCTTCATGGTCGAATTGCTGCAAAGAAACCACTACTAAAGGACACCAATAATAAGAAGAGACTTGTTTGGGCCAAGAAACACGAGCAATAGACATTAGACCGGTGGAAATCTGTCCTTGGTCTGGAGTCCAAATGTAGATATTTGGTTCTTACCGCCATGTTTTTGTGAGACGCAGAGTCGGTGAACGGATTATCTCCGCATGTGTAGTTCCCCTCGTGAAGCATCGAGGAGGAGGTGTGACGGTGTGCTTTACTGGTGACACTGTCTGTGATTTATTTAGAATTCAAGGCACACTTAGACACAGCATAGACACAGCATTCTGCAGCGATACACCATCCCATCTGGTTTGCGCTTAGTGGGACTATCATTTGTTTTTCAACAGGACAATGACCCAACACACCTCCAGGCTGTGTTAGGGCTATTTTACCAAGAAGGATAGTGATGGAGTGGTGCATTAGATGACCTGGCCTCCACAATCCCCCGACCTCAACCCAATTGAGATGGTTTGGGATGAGTTGGACCACAGAGTGAAGGAAAAGCAGCCAACAAGTGCTCAGCATATGTGGGAACCCCTTCAAGATGGTTGGAAAAGCATTCCAGGTGAAGCTGGTTGAGAGAATGCCAATTGTTTAACACTTTTTTGGTTACTACATGATTCCATATGTGTTGTTTCATAGTTTTTGATGTCGTCACTATTATTCTACAATGTAGAAAATAGTAAAAAAATTAAGAATTACTCTGGAATGAGTAGGTGTTCAAACTTTTGACTGGTACTGTAAATACACTGCTCAAAAAAATAAAGGGAACACTTAAACAACCCAATGTAACTCCAAGTCAATCACACTTCTGTGAAATCAAACTGTCCACTTAGGAAGCAACACTGATTGACAATACATTTCACATGCTGTTGTGCAAATGGAATAGACAACAGGTGGAAATTATAGGAAATTAGCAAGACACCCCCAATAAGGGAGTGGTTCTGCAGGTGGTGACCACAGACGACTTCTCAGTTCCTATGCTTCCTGGCTGATGTTTTGGTCACTTTTGAATGCTGGCGGTGCTTTCACCTAGTGGTAGCATGAGACGGAGTCTACAACCCACACAAGTGGCTCAGGTAGTGCAGCTCATCCAGGATGGCACGTCAATGCGAGCTGTGGCAAGAAGGCTTGCTGTGTCTGTCAGCGTAGTGTCCAGAGCATGGAGGCGCTACCAGGAGACAGGCCAGTACATCAGGAGACATGGAGGCCGTAGGAGGGCAACACCCCAGCAGCAGGACCGCTACCTCCGCCTTTGTGCAAGGAGGAGCACTGCCAGAGCCCTGCAAAATGATCTCCAGCAGGCCACAAATGTGCATGTGTCTGCTCAAACAGACTCCATGAGGGTGGTATGAGGGCCCGACGTCCACAGGTGGGGGTTGTGCTTAAAGCCCAACACCGTGCAGGACGTTTGGCATTTGCCAGAGAACACCAAGATTGGCAAATTCGCCACTGGCGCCCTGTGCTCTTCACAGATGAAAGCAGGTTCACACGGAGCACATGTGACAGAGTTTGGAGACGCCGTGGAGAACGTTCTGCTGCCTGCAACATCCTCCAGCATGACCGGTTTGGCGGTGGGTCAGTCATGGTGTGGAGTGGCATTTCTTTGGGGGGGCCGCACAGCCCTCCATGTGCTCGCCAGAGGTAGCCTGACTGCCATTAGGTACCGAGATGAGATCCTCAGACCCCTTGTGAGACCATATGCTGGTGCGGTTGGCCCTGGGTTCCTCCTAATGCAAGACAATGCTAGACCTCATGTGGCTGGAGTGTGTCAGCAGTTCCTGCAAGAGGAAGGCATTCATGCTATGGACTGGCCCGTTCCCCAGACCTGAATCCAATTGAGCACATCTGGGACATCATGTCTCGCTCCATCCACCAACGCCACGTTGCACCACAGACTGTCCAGGAGTTGGCGGATGCTTTAGTCCAGGTCTGGGAGGAGATCCCTCAGGAGACCATCCGCCACCTCATCGGGAGCATGCCCAGGCGTTGTAGGGAGGTCATACAGGCACGTGGAGGCCACACACACTACTGAGCCTCATTTTGACTTGTTTTAAGGACATTACATCAAAGTTGGATCAGCCTGTAGTGTGGTTTTCCACTTTCATTTTGAGTGTGACTCCAAATCCAGACCTACATGGGTTGATAAATTTGATTTCCATTGATAATTTGTGTGATTTTGTCGTCAGCACATTCAACTATGTAAAGAAAAAAGTATTTAATAAGAATATTTCATTCATTCAGATCTAGGATGTGTTATTTTAGTGTTCCCTTTATTTTTTTGAGCAGTGTATATAAATATGTGTGTGTACAGAGGGATGACCGTGAAAGGTGTGGTATCTCTCAGTACAATAGCCCTACCATTTCTGATTGACTCTAGTGGGGTGGGGAAGAGAGGGGAAAGAGGAGAAAGAGGGGCTAGGAGGGACAGGAAGCCAAGGCTTTAGTCAGCCCCAGATCATCTTGCTGAGCGCCTCAGCTCTTAGCAACATGGAGATGAATATGTGTGTGTGTGCATGTGTGTGCATGTGTGTGTGTCTGCAACACTCATACGCCTCATTCATTAACAGGACCAAACTCTCTGAGAGAGTTGCTCTTAGCTGACATGTCATAGTTATGTGTGGCACCACAGTGTAGTGACTGACTGTATGTTTAAGGATGGAAATGTCAGTGCTTCTGTAGAAATGTCATCAAAGCCTTCAAGAAGAGAGGGCTGACTAACAATGTGGCTGAGAAGTCTTACGTCAGTCTCACGTCAGTCTCATTAGACACAATGATCAGCACTGAATAGTGTATGTGGGTGACTGTATTTCTGCGTCTGCGCCACAGTCGTCGTGACTGACGCCTAGCCAAAGCGTGTACCACCCCCCCCCACACACACACACAGCCCACTCAAGCCTCTTCCTGCAAGCTGTTGTCGTGCTACAGCCTTGCAGTGCAGTCTGGAGGTGATGTAACCATGCTGACTGGTGACTACCCACCATACAGGAACTGGACCCGCTCCAGTCTCCACACACACACACAATCAGCAAGACATCGGTTGCATCCCAAATGGCACTCTATTCCCTATATACTGCACTACTTTTGACCTGAGCCCAGTGCACTAAATAGGGAATAGAGTGCCATTTGGTACGCTCACATAATATAATACTCATCCTCCTACGGCTCCACAGAGACCTTTGATATATGTTTAAGGACAGTATGTACCTTGGTGTGTGAGAATGTGTGTGTGTGTGAGGGGGGGTTGTGTGTGTGGCTGCCTCCATTACTCCATTAGCAGATTGCACTAACCTATTTAGTCATCGCAATGTTCTTCTCAATACAAACAAATGTGTCACTACAGATGACAGTCTGTTTCTCAGCTCCCCTCTCGCTCTCTCTCATTCCCTCTTGGTTTTACCCTCCTCTGTGTCACAGTGACAGTGTCGTGAGAAGAACACCAGTGGACATGTGCAGGGATGTCACCTTGTATGATCATCCCACTGTAGTGAGTGGGCATCAGCAATAGCTGTAACACGTGTTATACCCAGCACAGGCTTGGCTTCCAATGCCAACCATAAGTAACCTTTATTTAACTAGGCAAGTCAGTTTAAGAACAAATTCAAATTTACAATAACGACCAAACCCAGGAGGCACTGGGCCAATTGTGCACCACCCCATGGGACTCCCAATCACACCCGGATGTGATACAGCCTGGATTTGAACCAGGGAGTGTAGTGACGCCTCTTGCACTGAGATGCAGTGCCTTAGAGCGCTGCGCCACTCGGGAGCCATATAGTATAACTCTCATATGTACGACTACACATACAATCTTGAAACTATGAAAGATGTATCTGACAACTGTTAGGTTCTTATTTTTCAGAGTAAATAACTCACAAACACTAGAGAAGCTGAACCAAGTTGAATTCTTCCCAAAGGGTCAGAACAGCTGTATTCAGACAAAGCCATGTTCCCACCACTACCAGTATACAGTATATACTCTAGAGGTCGGCTGATTAATTAGGGCCGATTTCAAGTTTTCATAACAATCGGTAATCGGCAATTTATGGCCGCTTACATTGCATTCCACAAGGAAACTGCGTGGCAAGCTGACCACCAGTTACGTGAGTGCAGCAAGAAGCCAAGGTAAGTTGCTAGCTAGCATTAAACTTATCTTATAAAAAACAATCAATCTTCACATCATCACCAGTTAACTACACATAGTTGATGATATTACTAGGTTAACTAGCTTGTTCTGCATTGCATAATGCGGTGCCTATTAATTTATCGAATCACAGCCTACCTTGCCAAACGGGTGATGATTTAACAAAGGCGCATTCGCGAAAAAGCACAATTGTTGTACGAATATACCTTACCATAAACATCTTTTGCCTTTCTTAAAATCAATTGAAGTAAAATATATATATATATATATATATATATATATATATATATATATATATAAAAATAAAATCGTCCGATTAATCTGTATCGGCTTTTTTTGGTCCTCCAATAATCGATATTGGCGTTGAAAAATCATAATCGGTCTACCTCTAATATACTCCAATTTAGGTACTCCTCCTTTCCAATCCTTACATCTTATGGTTCCACATGAAGAGGGTAATAGGATAGTGAACCATAATTTCTCCCATCAGGGGATCTGACCTGACCTCCTGACCTCAACCCCTCCTTTGCCTAATCCACAGATGTCCATCCGCTTCCCCTATAGCAATCCTGTGACTTCTTCCCGTCCACCCAACACATTCCAAAGCCCTCTGTCTTTATACAGAGAACCATTCACTTTTGACATTAAAAGCCAGTCTCTTTCACTCCTTTAGATACTATGCTTCTGATCTATCATGTCTTTAGTATCTCAATGTTCAAAGTTGACCCCGACTCCAACACCTTTGTCGCATTTCCCAATCTCAAAGGGATATGTTGAAAAGGAACATGGGGTGAGAGCAGGAAGTGAATTACATGAAGGAGACCTGAGACTACACAGAAGAAAGGGTTGAATAAGAGTGAAAAAGGAGAACAAGACGAAAGATAGGACAGATCTGCCAATGGGCTCCCCATTCCGCAGTGTTTGCTGACATAACCACTTCATAATGCATTACTCACTGTGTTACTGCTGCTGTGGGCTTCTGGTCTGTTGCTGCTACTAAATGTCTTCATAGACTTCATCAGATGTTTTCTCACTGTGTTACTGCTGTGGGATCTGGTCTGTTGCTGCTACTAAATGTCTTCATAGACTTCATCAGATGTTTTCTCACTGTGTTACTGCTGCTGTGGGCTTCTGGTCTGTCGCTGCTACTAAATGTCTTCAAAGAGTTCCCCAGATGTTCTCTCACTGTTTTGGAGCTAGGAGGACAATTAGTGTGCTTCTTAAAAAAATACAATGAAGCAAGGGCACCCATTTTTTCAGGAAATATACATTTTGAAGTTGTATTTATTCTATAGGGAGTAATTATATTTTCATGTCCAATCCCACAGATACAAAATGGTGGCTTTGTTGCCAGTCCCTTTCCTTTTTTGCTTCTTACCTCCTCCATCAACTTCATAATCAGTAGTCTGATCAAGCAAGATTGCACCATTCCATTCTCTCTCTCTCGTTTCCTCAGTTCCTCCAGTCTTCTTTCCCCTATCGGTTGTTGCAGATATCTTTGGGTTCGCCAGTCTTATCTATTGTTCTCTCCCCAAAACCCAAATAAATACCTAGTGCAGAAACACAAGGTTATGAAGAACGATTTGAAATCAATGTAGCCTGGCTTGTCCCAGATCTGTTTCTGCTCTCTTGCCAACTCGTTATGGAATTGTTATGCCAAACATATTTGGCTTGACAATGACAGCAAAAGGAGTTGGCAAGAGCACAACCAGATCAGGGACCAGCCAGGCTAGGAAGAAAGTATGATGCCCACGTAACTGAAGGAAGGCCAATGAACTACTGTGAGAATTCCGTGAGGTGTGTGACAGACACGAGCTCACCCGGTCACAGACTTAGATCACACAGTCCTATCAGAGCCACTTTCCAATGAAGAACTAGAACTTGTGGAATGGACACAAGGGTTTAGCGTGATAACAGTGGCAGTTATCAATCAATGTAGCTGTTCATTTCAACCCTGAACCTCTAAAGCTGCCTCGCATGTTGATCAATATCCATCACTGATGTCTGACTGGCTGTGGTCGCAGTGGAAACATGACAGGCTGTGTCACCGTGGTAACTAGGACAGCTGTGGTGGCAGGCCGATCATCGGTGTGTATGTCAACAGTCCCACGTGTTTGCCCCACACGGTCCCGTTGAGAGCCAGGCTGCTGTGTTGAGAAACCCTTGAGGGGGCTTTGTCAAATTCTACCAGAGAGAGGAGACATGCTGTTGGACTATTATTTGTCCTCTACCCCCTCTGGTTCTGATACAAGGGCCCAGGCAGAGCTTCTCCGTGGAGGCCCAGGCAGAGCTTCTCCGTGGAGGCCCAGGCAGAGCTTCTCCGTGGAGACCCAGGCAGAGCTTCTCCGTGGAGACTCAGGCAGAGCTTCTCCGTGGAGACCCAGGCAGAGCTTCTCCGTGGAGACCCAGGCAGAGCTTCTCCGTGGAGACCCAGGCAGAGCTTCTCCGTGGAGACCCAGGCAGAGCTTCTCCGTGGAGACCCAGGCAGAGCTTCTCCATGGAGACCCAGGCAGAGTGTTGTGGACCTGGGTAGAGGAGGATGTGTTGTCTGGCCTGGGGATCACCTGGTTAGACAGTCAGTGGCACATAATGGGCAAATAAAAATGATCTTACTTCAGTAAATCCTGCCTGGTATAGCAGAGAATGGCCTAGTGACAGCAACTGTCACGTAAACCCAATTGGCGCTCATCAATGGATCAGCTAGCCCATTAGACTGGATGGACTAGAAATCTCTTCATTCTGCCCATAAAAGGGGGTGGTGGGGTGGATCCGGGGGCAGATAGAGAGAGCGATGGGTTTATCTATGAGAGCTTTGTGTGTCAGCAGACATGGCCATGAATGCTACCAATTGTTTCCCCCAGCAGACTGCAGAGGCTGCAGCTCCTACACACTCTCTGGGATGGAGTTCCTTTGGAGTCGTTAATGAACTGAACAGACCACTTTACGCATCTCTCAAAGAGTCCCAGGCAGTCTAGTGGGAATCTAAGGGAGTCGAATTCCTTCTGTGTGTGGACGTAGAGCTGACTTGCAGTGGTTTATTACACATACAAAGTCTCTCTCTACTGACTCTTCTAATCTAATTGAAATCGATTCACCTGTATTTATTAATTAATTTATTCACTAGGACAAATGATTGAGATCCAGAAACAAAGGCTAGAACTTAAGCAGTTGTAAAAGTAAATTCAGCGTGTTACGGTTCATGCTCTTCATACTGACGATTCAGTTAGTCCCAGTCTGTGTCAGTCTGATCTGGTGTTAATCTTGGTGTGTGTGTGTGTGTGTGTTCTGCACGTAGACAGATAATGAGATTGGGACCTGCTATCTGTATCTGTAGCCAGGGGGAAGGACAGCAGAGGACTGGATTAATGCCATTTACAATCCATCTCATTCACACCCCTCGTGCATACACGCTTCACCTCTCCTCAATTCACCTCCCGTACTCACTCTCTCCAACTCTCTCTGTATCCCACGACTTTTATATTGCGTCTTCTGCCATCACTCCTCCATACATGTGCATCCCCTCCCCCATCTCTCTCCTCTACCACGTCTCCACGTTCTCTCTGCTCTTCTTCCCCCATGTCCCTCGCTCCTTCTGAGTGTGAACACTGTTATTAGTCTTTACTTAGCGTTGTCATTGTTACATAACTGGGACCAACAAAGACTCGGTCTCCACACCGTCTTTAAGATGCTCCTGCAGTATAAGCCCCCCTCAGTGTTCACAACACTCCCCCTCCTCACTGAAACCCCTACACACTCTCTCCCTGTACACCCCGAGGAAGGAGTTCGATAATATCCCAAAACATCCCGCTCTTGCTCATTCAGGAAGTGTATCTTGCTGCATAACGATTCACCTCATCTCTTCTCACCACCTCCTCGTCCCTCTATACTCTCAGATGTGTTTCCTTTCCCTTTCTCTTTTTTTGTTTCTTCGCAATGGTCGAAATTAATGATTTGTTCCTCGAATTCGGAGGCGATGATGGGAAGGGAATGAGAGGAAGTCATGCACTTAAACTACTGGCAGCCTGACAATTAGCCATCATTCAACCACACATAGCAGGCAATCAAGATCTCTCCCCCTCTCTGAATTAAGTTATTTCATTTAAACGCAACGTAATATAAAAAAATCTCACCTCATCAGGACATGGGATTAGACACATAACTATTTAACCATCATCATAATTGAAGGGGATTAAAGCATCATAGTTACGCTCATCTGCATTATTAAAATGAATTCCATAATCTACATAATCTGTGTACAATAAAAAAAAAAGGTCACTCACATAAGTAAACAAAGGATTTCAGAATGTACAACAAAACACATGTCTGATAAGCAATACGACATTCCTGTGTTTGTGTGTGTGTGTGCATGTTGAGGAAGGACTTTTGCTTTTCAGTTCCTTAATTCAGGCTGCATGCTCATATGACCCCGTTCATGACCCCTGACCTCTAAACTAGCACTGTCAAATAACAACACGGCAACGAGTCAAGAGTCAATCAATTGTCTTCATGAACTCCCTCATCAATGGAGCTATCATGCAATTCAATCAACACAGTGATGAATTCATGGGATAAATCAATTCAATGACATGTTTTTGCTGTTAAAACAACAATGCTTCCATTGGTCGTTATGACAACACATGACAGTTAGGATGCCAATAAAAGGGTCACGATGAGGACAGGTAGACAGAGCTAAGTAGATGGTCACTCAGCCACAGTGTCTTGTTCCTATGTAGGTCTACATTGACTGATGCTGCCTGGCCTGTTCTGAGAAGGGGTTGGAACAGGTCAGGATAATGAAGTGGAACCTGGGTGGTTCAGCTTTCCAATTGGATCAGTGTCAGGGCATGGTTGTTTTCAGGGCAAGGCTGTTCCACTGCTGCCATGGAAATCAATGGGCAACATGCTTCTTTATCTCCACCACTGACAGACACCATGTACGCACGTGCGCGCACACGCACACACACACACACACACACACACACCTTTCAGTGTGCGTGAGAAAGGAAATATGTCTGTGTGTTATCAAAGCCTGCGATTTCTCTGGAAGGCAGATGTTTACACTAGGAGACAGAATCTACACTAAACATGAGAAATATGGAGAGACATCGAAAGAGAGAGCGAGATCGGATGAAAGAGAGAGAAATATGAAAAGAGAGAGACACAGACGCCAGATTGTTGTCGACAAGGCTCAAGATGTTGTCTGTTTGTTTTTCCCTATAGGATCATTCAAACCAGTGTGCACCACCAACAGGAAACCCTCACGGCATGAAGGCTGTGGGGTTGACAGATTGACTGCCTCACTAGAATAATAATACACAGACAGTCGTATCCTGTCTGTTAGGCGAGAGAGCAGGTAGTATTATCTTCAATGTGTTTACCCTGTGACTCAATGACAACTGAACGCTTTTCTTTCCACAACACACCAGTGAGACCTAAAGACTTAGTTCCCTGAGCTAATAGCCTAGGCTTTAGCTCAGTGGGCTATTCCACAGCATCGAGGTGGGCAGAAACCCAGTCAGTCACTCACTCACACCTCCATAGGCTTAGCCTACACATTTATTTTGACTGGCTGTTTTATGGTGGCATTCCCCTGGTTTGCGCTTTATAATAGATGATGCTATGTTGCCTACCCAAAGCGTCTACACCACATTATGTATTGTAATGTAACGGACATTGACCCCGTGATAGAAGCATCATTGACTGGAATGGAATCTTTGCACACATTGCGCTTTGTGGACGTCATGGACATAGCTTTACATGTCAGAAATTAAATGATGATGTCATTGATGCTATAGTGCCGTCGGACTTGTAAGAGGTCTGACCTAATTAATTAGATGTAAACAACCATTCCGTAGGATCAAATAATGCAACGGCAACGGTCATTTGACAATAGCGCCCGAACCCTATCGAACCAATGGTCATCGCAGCTAGGCCAGTGGAAAACGGTTCTGCCTGGGATGCCCGAGGCATGCAATGTCCATTCGAATGGTTCCTATAAATGAACAAACAAAGAGGCAAACCGTCGGCGGCAACTCACCATCACAAAGCCTCAGCATCCTACGAAGCACTGCCCCAGCCATTCTGTCCGCATCTTGCCCCAGAACGACTCATCCGAATCGTTTAGCATCCCTCATTTTGATACTCACTCCCTATGAATAGGATACAGTCAAAGCCCATTAGGGCAACGGATGATTCTAGCTGCTCCAGGTAATCCAATGTAGCCAGACACAAGACAACTGTAGCCTAATTCAAAAATATACCGTGACTAGTCTACATTATAGACTACACTATTCTATGTATAGCATCAATTTAGAGATGTATCCTACAGCTTCATCCAATCCACATTCGAAGCTTTGCAGAGTGCGGAGGAAAATAATATGAGCGTGCAGGGTGTAGAGGAGATGTATCGCATCAGCAGGCTCTATAGGCTCATGCCGGGGCATACCATTCTAAGGAAAAGTGCAGGGCTGGATGGATGAGGATAAGAAGGAGCGCTCTAGGACAAAATATGGAGGACAGTGGTCCCGACCCATGTGAGATGTTCTGCATAGAATTTTTTTTAAACTATTCAACATAAAATACATTTAACTAAATACATCCAGTGTTCTGAGTTGCCCTAAGTGTCTGTGGCCCGATAGGCTACTTGATAAATATGTCTAGGCTGGCTATTGGCCTATAATATAGCCCACATGTGAGATGTAAAATGTGAGCCTAATCATCCATAAATCTGCCGATAGGATTGGTGGCTAGATGTACTGTATAAAATTGCTTCAACTAGTTACAAGTAAACGAGTTAGGTTCTCAATTGATTTTCTTTTTTGGCGTTTGTTGAAACCAAACATATGATTCAACGCCAACTGTTATATTTGATTATTAACAAACCTATATTTCAAGTTGCAACCTACTGTATTTATTTTAACACTCAACTTACTTATCCCCTTTGGTTAAACCTAATAACTAACACAAATACAAACTAATATTTAACGTAAATAAAAACCCATCTTTTAATCTTTGTATGGACCACAGAGTTGCCAGCACTTGTTCAACACTAATGTGGGCACTTAAGTTCACATTTCATAAAGACTTTTAATGAAGTAAAAGTTGATGACCAATACCCTAGACAAATATACAAGGTGTATTAGCAACTGATGATATTATATTATAATGCCATTCACAAGCACACACACACACACACAGTGATACATTTCTCCTCGACACCAATGTGCATTTATTACAGGGCAGATTACTCTATATGTATTAGCTTCATAGTAAAGGTCAACAGAGCAAAGGCCCCAGTTATACACCTCACATGCTGACCAGACCGCACACGTCGCGTGCGCATCGGAAAATAAATGTAGAAATCCATGATATTCAATTATTGCACCCACACTGCTCGTGCGCGCACCAACGAACGTCTGTAATGCTAAGGGCTAAAATAGAACGCCTTTCTATTTCTGACACAGATCACGCTGAAAGTCCTGTCTCTCCCATCTCCTCATTGGTTTATAGAAGCAGGTACCCAAGTGCCATCTCCTCATTGGCTTTACCCACGTGAGTGATTGAAAGACAAACTGTTTTGCCGGTTGTCGTGGTAATACTATGAAAGTTTAGATGCGATCACCATATAAATTCAAAGAGGAAAAAGCCTGGAAGGAGGGATGACTAGAAACGATTCGGTTGGCCGTTTTATGTGTGGATTCATTGTCGGAGTAAAGGACCTTGTGCATTTCAGGTAAAATAACAACTCAATGTTTATATCCCAGGACAAATTAGCTAGCAACAGCAAGCTAGCTAAATAGGACAAATTAGCTAGCAAGTGCAAGCTAACTAGCTAAATTGCCATACATGTTTAATGCTTTTCGACCTGTCCCCAAATGAATGTCATTGGTTCAGAGTTTGTTTTGATATTTTAACCTGCGTGTCGTGATCGCATTTGGTGTAGGGGGACAAATAAATGTATGCACGATAGAGCACGCGCGCAGCCGGTTTGGGTTCCGTGTCAGAATAATCTGATATGAATCAGATTTGGTTTGAGGGCATAGCCACAGGAAATAGGGGTGGGGGGGGTGATATAATTTCTTCACAAAAGTTGTGCACTGAACCTTTACTAGTCCTGTATTATCAGACCGATATAGCTGTCTGTAGCATGAACAAACTTTATTTTTCAGCATCCCCTCCCCCCACCCCCACCCAAACTACTTCAGCTATGTTTAAGGGGATCTAGGGGACTGGAGGTTACCACAGCACAGCCCAACACCAGACCCTCCTGTCAATCCCTTTCTATAACTCCCTGGCACCCTCCTCAGGCTCGGGGTAGGAAGCGCAGGTTGATGGGTTTGGATGGGATGAGCAGTGTTCTAGTCTTGGGCTCTGTGGTCGGGGCCCCATCCTCTGGCTGGATCTCATAATGCTGCATCAGCTGTAGAGGGGGGGACAAGAGTTCAAGTGTTTAGTCTTAATGAGCCACCTGGTTGTCTGACGTCTCTCTAGCCAGAGAATCAGTTTACAACCATAAAATGAAGTCTCTATAACGTCCCATGCCAACTGGGATAGTAAAAGCAGAATATTGCCCCACTCATAAAAATGGGGTTCGTCACACCTGTTCCCACACACTCTTAGATTGCTTCTGGGGATTTACCATTAGCGAATCACCACAGATGATGGACGAAATCCAACAACAATCACCTCCAACAGTCTGTGGTAACATAATTTTGGCACTGACGGCTTTTTATTACTCAACACTTCCTTGACAATCTCAATGAAATACTTATCTTGCTCACCCTGGAGAGGGCAAAGTACATCTCTAGCTCTGCCACTCTCTTGCCCACACAGGCTCTCACGCCCACCCCGAAGGGTATAGAGCTGTAGGGGTGGTGTTGGTACGACTCTGGGTCCCCTCGCAGCCAACGGTCAGGCCTGAAACACTTTGCATCCACAAACTCCCCCTCGTCATGACTGGCAGCATAGTGACAGAGATGGAACTGGGTCTGAGAGAGGGGAATAGGAAGTAGGAGACATACAGGAAGGAGAGCGACTGACAGAATTTCATGGAAATGACATCTCATCCTTTTGGGAAAGAAATGGAGATTTCTTAAGTATTGACAAAGGTGAGAGAGAGAGATGTTGATATCTTTCTTCGCCTGCCCCTACCTTCTTTGGGAACCAGTAGTTGTCCACAACAACTTCATTGTCTACGGTTAGACGGCCATTCCCTGGAACTACAGGGTACATTCTGAGAGAGAGAGAGAGAGAGAACAGCTTCAGCAACATGGGGAGCCTCTGTAGGACTGCCTTATATAAACCTGTGTGTGGCTAGGAATGTTCAGTATGCCAGACCTGCCAACCCTGTCCAACTTTTTTAGAGTACCAGACGCGCGCAGCAATTTGGAGATTCAACTTGCAAATTTAGTGCAAAGGCATTTTAGAAGCATTGCCTCTGTAGCTAATACCGGACACTCACTCATTTTTCATTGTACAATCTTCTAAACACCCGACTCCATTTAATGCCAAGACATTTATTTTTGATTATACTTTTGTAATGCTCTTTGTGACGTGGATCCTAATTACAGTCTATCAGGTTGCGTGATCCTCGTCATGTTACGTGGAAAATACAACTAATGGGACGCAGTATTACATGTAAATCACACTCGCACAAATGTGACCAGTTATTTGTCGTAATTGCATTTCATTTCTTTCACTAGCAAATGCGAGTGAACTGCCGACACTTTAGAGCCCACTGAATCTGATGTTCACTAACGTTAGCTTGAAACAATTAGTGTTCACCTTCCCACAACACACGGAGTCGAAAAGGGATTTGTCCATGTGTTTACGTACAGCTGACAGTCTTCAAACTCAGCATCACAACAAACAGGAGGGGCAGACACCGGGTAGCTACGTCCAATAATGATGTGTTCATCTGCATGTCTGTTGACGCAAACTCTGTACATGTCTGTGTGTTGCAGCTCGAGAATCGGGATGTTAGATTTACTCAGTGGATTTATTTTTATTCAAATGTTTGTTTTTTAAACATCAGGCCCTATTCATTACCTGCGTACATGGACAGAGAATTGCGTAGTTGGTACCCCATATTTCGTGCATGTTGACAGGTCTGGTCACATTGGTATTTGGTGAAGTTTTGATACCGGAGAGTTGGCAATGGCAGGTTGTGATTCTGACCTAGATGGTGTTATTGAGCATTTGAATCATTCGAAAATCAAGGACACACAGGATAAATGGCTATGACCATATAGGAAGAGGTGGAGGGGGCCAATTTCCTTCTATAAGCCTGTCATCCAGGACCTCTATACCAGGCGGTGTCAAAGGAAGGCCCTAAAAATTGTCAAAAGACTCCAGCCACCCAAGTCATCAACTGTTCTCTCTGCTACCGCACGGCAAACGATACCGGAGAGCTAAGTCTGGGAGCAAAAGGCTCCTGAACAGCTTAAGCCCCAAGCCATAAGACAGCTAAATAGTTCACCATATAGCTACCTGGACTATCTGCATCGACCCTCTTTGACACATACTTACTCTAAACACATATACACACTCACCCACGGATAACATGCACACACACGCTGTTGCTTCCGTCTTACCTATCCTGTTGCCTGGTCACTTTACCCCTACCGATATGTACATCTCTACCTCAATTACCTCATACCCCTGCACATTGACTCCATATTGGTACCCCATGTACATAGCCAAGTAAATATTACTCATTGTGTATGTATTCCTCGTGTTACAATGTTTTTATTTATTTATTATTAAAACATATATATTGTATTCTGCATTGTTGGGAAGGGCCGTGAGCATTTCAGAGTTAGTTTACACCTGTTCTTTACGAAGAATGTGACAATTAAAATTTGAACACACCATTCAGGTTATATAAGGACATTACCCCCCTCCCTCCTTACATAAACTGTCCAAAAAGCATGCCCCATGCCTCCACCTTGACCCTCTGCACTCCGGATTAAATGCCAACATGCTATCTCACTTATCAGTCATCATCAGTATAATTAGGGAAAGGAAAATGCAAGCACACAGGCAGAAAAACTCTTTGACCAGGCATGCTCAAAACAAGAGGCCAGTTGCAGGTCACCGTTCATGGCGTGTGTGTGTTCACCTCAGAACCTGCATGTGTGTACGTGTACATGCATCCGTGCGTGTATTCACCTCAGAGTCTCCTTGATGACAGCCTTCAGGTAGGGCATCCTGCTCAGGTCCTCTGATCTGGGCTGCTGTCTTCCCGGACACACGGACATGATCTCACGGTACAGCCTGTCCTGAGACGCGGCGTCGCGAGCCAACTGGTACAACGCCCACGACAAGGTGTTGGACGTCTGAGGCGAAAGGAGAAGGACGATAGTAAACCCCTCTTTCTTTCTTAGAGTGAAGTGATATGATATATACTGAACAAAAATCTAAAAGCAAGCTGATTGAACAGCACGATCATTACATAGGTGCACCTTGTGCTGGGGACAATAAAAGTATGTTATAAAATGTGCAGTTTTGTCACACTACACTGCCACAGATGTCTCAAGTTTTGAAGGAGCGTGCAATTGGTATGCTGACTGCAGGAATGTCCACCAGAGCTGTTGCCAGAGAATTGAATATTCATTACTCTACCATAAGCGGTTTGAGGATGTCAACGTTGTAAACAGAGTGCCCCATGGTGGCGGTGGGGTTATGGTATAAGCTGGCATAAGCTACGGACAACGAACACAACTGCATTTTATCGATGGCAATTTGAATGCACAAAGATGCCGTGATGAGATCCTGAGGCCAACTGTCGTGCCATTCATCCGCCGCCATCACCTCATGTTTCAGCATGATAATGCACGGCCCCATGTTGCAAGGATCTGAACACAATTCCTGGAAGCTGAAAATGTCCCAGTACTTCCATGGCTTGCTTACTCACCAGGCATTTCACCCATTGAGCATGTTTGGGCTAATCTAAATTGACGTGTACGACAGCGTGTTCCATTTCCCGTCCATAACCAGCAACTTAGCACAGCCATTGAAGAGGAGTCAGATAACATTCCACAATCCACAGCCTGATCAACTCTAAGTGAAAGAGATGTGTCGCGCTGCATGAGGCAAATGGTGGTCACGCCAGATACGCCCCTACTTTTCTCTCATATTCTTATTATTTTTACCCCTTTTTCTCCCCAATTGGTAGTTACAGTCTTGTCCCATTGCTGGAACTCCCGTACGGACTCGGGAGAGGCGAAGGTCGAGAGCCATATATCCTCCAAAACACGACTCTACCAAGCTGCACTGCTTCTGGACACAATACTCGCTTAAGCCCCACCAATGTGTCAGAGGAACACAGTACATCTGGCGACCGTGTCGGCGTACGTGAGCCCGGCCAGCCACAGGAGTTGCTAGAGCGCGATGGGACAAGGACATCCTGGCTGGCCAAACCCTCCCCTAACCCGGACGACGCTGGGACAATTATGCGTCGCCTCATGGGTCTCCCGGTCGCGGTCGGCTGCGACACAGTCCGGGATCGAACCCGGATCTGTAGTGACGCCTCAAGCACTGCAGTGCTTTAGACCGCTGCGCCACTCGGGAGGCCCTACTTTTTCTTTTAAGGTATCTGTGACCAACAGATGCATATCTGTATTCCCAGTCATGTGAAATCCATAGATTAAGGCCTAATTAATTCATTTAAAATGACCGATTTCCTTATATGAACTGTAACTCTATAAAACCTTTGAAATTGTTACGTTTTAGATTTTTGTTCAGCCTACTTTATCGTCCCTGAGGGGAAATTTGACTTGGACAATTAAAGTGCTGATGTTTCAACAAAAAAATATATTCAAAGTTGAGGGAGTGGTGGAGGCTGTATCAGAGACTAGTTATCAAGTGATCATCAACATTTATTGACATCAATTCATCATAAAATCAGCAGAGGAAATTACTTTGGAACAGTAGATCATTTCAAGTGACATCTAGTCATTGAAAAAGACCATCTCAAGTGAGAACACTGATTTCCAGTGAGCAAAACACATTTATCTCTATGACGTAACATAAAAGGTGGAATAAATGGAGCTCGAGACTTGTGCTTTACTCAGCAACAGATCCCAGAAAGCAGCAAGTGACGCCTGACAAAAACAAGACCCGACTGCACCAGGGAATGCAGCCAGGCAGGTCATGTAGTGTTTGTATGGTTACTGTGTATCTGTCTGTGGTTCTGTGAGTGCATTTTGTACCCTCTAAAATTAATACAAAGTTACACTGCGAATATATATGTCTACAAACTAAAGCAAATGTTTTTAGTATTTATGACCTGGGGAGAATCGTGTAATCTTAAAGCCAAAATACACCTCCACCCTACAAAAGCCTCTGACTCCATCACTTCCCCCATTCCCTAGGACATGTCCAGTAGGAACAAAACAGAAGAAAACATTTTGAAATGAAGAGGAAATAATATAATTTGCCATTGAGAAATTCACATGTTCGCTTTCCATTTCAAAAGGTTTGTTTACGGTGTACCCTACAGAACGTGACCCTGCTGTTATGTATGGCACCCCCCTCCTCTCTGTATGACCTCCCATGACCCTCTCCTCTCACCGTGTCCACTCCGCCCAGCAACAGCTCTGTGATGCTGATGTACACCTCTCCCAGGGTCAGTTTATCACAGGACAGCAGGTAGGTGAGATACATCCCCTCCACCTGCTTCCCAGCCAGCACCTGGGCATCCATCTGCGCCAACTTATGGTCAATGAGACGCTGAGCTGAGGGTTTATGTAGAAATACATTGAACACACACATTCATGTAGGGGACGCACACAAACACACACTGAACAAAGCTCAACAGTGAGTTTCCTTTGGCAGACGGGTTGCCTCCCACACTAACAAAGTTCCCACATAGGTCTGCGATTTCCGACCCGTCTCAACGGTGCTTAGCGACTGACAGTGGCTGATGTGACAGGGAAAGCCCTTGTGCAATAGAAATAACCGTACGCTTGCATTGTGGGGGTCGAACCTACCATGTCTACTTTCCAACCTTTAAGTCCGCTTGTCGCTCAATAGAAGGAGCCCCGGACATTATTTGCAAACATACCTACAGCCACCAGGTCGTCCCAGGCTTGGACAAATCGTTTCCAGAAGGGCAGGACGTTGCGTGTCCAGAGCGGGAGGAAGAGGACGGTCTCAGACAGGGTTAGCATGTCGTTGGCTGCAGCGATGAACTTCAGCGTGTCCTTAGGGATCTCCTCCTGCAGACAACCCAGCCGCGTCTCAAACAGGATGGAAGAGATCCCTGCAGGGGCGGAGAGAACACAGTTGAACAATGAGGACAACACAGAGCTGGTGGGATTCTCGGTATCCTAGATGCATATCTCCTGCCGTTGTGCCCCCGAGCAAGGCACTTTACCTAAGCTGCTGACTGTGGCAGACTCTGGCTTCCAACCCCACTGGGTGTGTGTGTGTTTCTGAAGGGGTTAAAAGCATAAATAATACTGAATGAACCAATGGTATCACACCTTCAAAGCCAAACTTGTAGAGCTCTGCGGTGAGGTCTGGTACGGTGGTGTGGTCCTGACTGCGGAGGCGGAGCCTCTCAATACGCTGTAGCAGGTCCCCTACCACCTGGTTGATGACAGGCGCGTACGCAGACACCTCCGCTAGCTTCAGCATCTTTGGATTCAGGACACTACGGATACGGTACCACTGTGGGCCTTTACTGTAGGAGAGGAGAGGAGGGGACAGACACTGAATCTACAGTTGATATTGAGAATAAAGGGGTGGAGGTTTATCTACAGGCCGTGGCCAAAATAAAGGAAAAACTTAAATGAAGGATACAAAGTATATTAAACGCAGCTGCTTCCACACAGTAAGCAATGAACATCCCAGATCGCAACCCAATTGAACACTTATGGAAGATTATAGAGCAGCGCCTGAGACGGCGTTTTCCACCACCATCAACAAAACACCAAATGATGGAATTTCTCATGGAATAATGGTGTCAAATCCCTCCAATAGAGTTCCAGACACTTGTAGAATCTATACCAAGGCACATTCAAGCTTTTCTGGCGACTAGTGGTGGCCCAATGCCCCATTATGTTGGTGTTTCATTTATTTTGGCAGTTACCTATTGGTTAGATTGATCATGTTGGAGGTGGAGGGTTACTACTGAAACAAGTTTACCTGTAGAGTTAGGGTTTCCTCAAACCAGACCAACATGGCTTTTACCCAAGGCAATGATTTATTGCCAATAACTGTCATAGTGTATCTTTGAAGCATAGGGTGTAAGCAATGTTCCCTCTAAGCTGCGCACCTCCCCCAGGATGCCGCGCAGAAGAAATGCCATGCAGAGACGTAAGAGATTGAACTTCACTGAGTTAGCCGCATTAGTTTGCACTATATAGATTACCGTTTCCTCTGCGATTGAATCAAAAGGATAAACTGGGTGGTTCGAGCCCTGAATGCCGATTGGCTGACAGCCGTGGTATATCAGACCGTATATAATTACGTCGGTAGCCGGTTTATAATAGCAATAAGGCACCTCGGGGGTTGGTGGTATATGGCCAATATACCATGGCGAAGGGCTGTATCTAGGCACTCCGCGTTGTGTCGCTAGTTGTAGGCAGAGCCAGTGTGCAGCAGAGTATAATTATTTGTGTGGGGGTAGCCCATGAGCGGTCTTTCAATCCCCCGCGAGTGAATGCGCTTTTCAGATCAGTTCAGAGCACGCATGTGCACATTTGTTGATATTCTTTGCTAGTTAGCGAGTTATTTGCCCAGTTATTGATAATTATAAACTGGATGGTTCGAGCCCTGAATGCTGATTGGCTGACAGGCGCGGTACATCAGACCGTATACCATGCGTATGATAAAACATTTATTTTTACTGCTCTAATTACGTTGGTAACCAGTTTATAATAGCAATAAGGCACCTCAGAGGTTGTGGTATATGGCCAATATGCCACGGCTAAAGGCTGTGTCCAGGCACTCACGACACAACAACATCCCTTAGCCGTGGTATACTGGCCATACACCACAACCCCCGAGGTGCTTTACTGCTTAAATATAGGTCAGCAATGGGGAGTTACCCCTCCCTACAAGAGCACAAAACGTGTAGGCCACATTTCAAGCTCTCTTTGAAATGCTAATCAGCTTAAAAGCTTACATCGTAATTAAAGGGGCAGTGTTGTATTTTGAAACACGCTTGCATATCCTACATTGTCTAAATCTCTGTATGGCAATAATAAATTGTATTTTGTAAAGTGGTTTCTTGCATCATACAACACAATGTATTGTCACCCTATAGTGTCACAGGCCAAGTAAAACATGATTAATATCAAGTGTTGCATAATGTTAAAAACATGATTCAAAATGGAATGCAGTATGGGCCTGCATTGAACATCACATATAGGCTACTGTAGGCTATATCACGGAAATCTAAAGCTGTTTCCATGTGAAAATGTTATGGGATTTGCGCCATTGGTTTTGTTGGTAAGCCTACATTACGCTCAAATAGCCACAATAGCCTATTGGCTACTGTCTAAAACTGTAATGGTACAGCCGCAGGGTTTACTGTAAACATGTGCCGGAAGTTGCACAAAATCCTCACAACAGTTCCACGAGAGCAAATATTTCCTCAGTGCGCCAAAAAAATGAGGAAACAGTGTGTGTAAGTATTAACCCTTTCCTACACCCAATCTAAGGAATAGTCCTTGATGTGGTTCATCGGCCACTCACTCCACATGGAGTCCATAGGCCTGTCCCCTCATATCGCGGTACTCCTTCCAGTGTGGCAGCTCTGTCCGGACTGGGTAGCGGCCCTCCTGACGGATCACCTGGGATATGAGCTCTGGAGACGCCACGTTCACCACATCAAACGGGCCGAACCGCGAGCGCCAGATGGGCCCGTACAGTTTCTTGTGTTCAACCTGGGTTGGGGGAAAAGAGTAGAAGATATTTGATTCTGGAAATGTACACAAAGATGTTGGAAATGCACAGTGAGACAGTCCTATATAATTATATTTCATATGAATTAATGATTCACAAAATATACACCGAGTATACGAAACATTAGGAACACCTGCTCTTTCCATGACAGACTGACCAGATAAGTCCAGGTGAAAACTATGATCCCTTATTGATGTTACCTGTTAAATCCACTTCAATCAGTGTAGATGAAGGGAAGATGGCAAGTTGAAGATGGATTTTTAAGCCTTGAGACATGGATTGTGTATGTGTGCCATTCAGAGGGTGAATGGGCAAGACAAAAGACTGAAGTGCCTTTGAACAGGGTATTGTGGTAGGTGCCAGTTGCACCGGTTTGTGTCAAGAACTGCAACGCTGCTGTTTCCCCCCCCACTCTCAACAGTTTCCTGTGTGTATCAAGAATGGTCCACCACCCAAAGAACATCCAGCCAACTTGACCTAACTATGGGAATCATTGGAGTCAACGTGGGCCAGCATCCCCATGGAATGCTTCTGACACCTTGTAGTCCATGCCCTGACAAATGGAGGCTGTTCTGAGGGGAAAAGGGGGTGGACTCAATATTAGGAAGGTGCTCTTAATGTTTTGTACACAGTGTATATTTACTAAAAATAACAGTATATAAACTACTTATTATCCTAATTAGTCAAATCAACCTCTAGTTTAATAAACCATGAATCCAGGTGCATAACTTCTGGGGTCATGATCCCACCAATATCAGAGCCAATTTGACCTCCTAAATAAAATGCTATGATAAATTTGATGGATGTGAAATTATTTAACCACCTTAGGTACTGGCTTTCTACACAGTACTACTAAATTCAAAATGTTATGACTGGATCACCCCTGTTAAACTCATAAGTACAAATAAGAATTATAGAAAATTATATTTTTGAAATAGAGCAAGTTTCTATTGCGAAGTGACATCTTGCATGTGAGTCCTATCTATCAAAATGACTGATCATTTGTGGCATTGTGAGAGGAAAGCACTCATGTTTATACAACCTAATAATCGCCCTGAGAATACTTCCAGAACCACCTTCATCTTTTATTTCAATTAAGAAAATCTACAAAATAAATTGGCCTACCCTAGTCTTTATTAATATACATACAGTTGAAGTCTAAAGTTTACATACACTTAGGTTGGAGTCATTAAAACGTGTCTTTCAACCCC
The DNA here is from genome assembly GCF_018296145.1 of Oncorhynchus tshawytscha. Taxonomy (NCBI): domain Eukaryota; kingdom Metazoa; phylum Chordata; class Actinopteri; order Salmoniformes; family Salmonidae; genus Oncorhynchus; species Oncorhynchus tshawytscha. The sequence continues at coordinate 8,737,083 of NC_056435.1, forward strand.
TCCACAAATGTATTGTTAATAAACTATAGTTTTGGCAAGTCGGTTAGGACATCTACTTTGTGCACGTGTAACAGTATAACTTTAGACCGTCCCTCGCCCATACCCGGGCGCGAACCAGGGACCCTCTGCACACATCAACAACAGTCACCCTCGAAGCATCGTTACCCATCAGTCCACAAAAACCGCTGCACTTGCAGAGCAAGGGGAACTACTACTTCAAGGTCTCAGAGCAAGTGACGTCACCAATTGAAACGCTATTTAGCGCGCACTATTCCACCGCTAACTAAGCTAGCCGTTTCACATCCGTTACACACGACACAAGTCCCTTTTCCAACAATTGTTTACAGACCGATTATTTCACTTATAATTCACTGTATCACAATTCCAGTGGGCCAGGGGTTTACATACACTAAGTTGACTGTGCCTTTAAACAGCTTGGAAAATTCCAGAAAATTCTGGCATGGCTTTAGAAGCTTCTGACATCATTTGAGTCAATTTGAGGTGTGGCTGTGGATGTATTTCAAGGCCTACCATCAAACTCAGTGCCTCTTTGCTTGACATCATGGGAAAATCAAAAGAAATCAGCCAAGACCTCAGAAAAAAAAACATTGTAGACCTCCACAAGTTTGGTTCATCCTTGGGAGCAATTTCAAATGCCTCAAGTATAAACACCATGGGACCACGCAGCCGTCATAACGCTCAGGAAGGAGACGCGTTCTGTCACCTAGAGATGAACGTATTTTGGTACAAAAATAGCAAATCAATCCCAGAACAGCAGCAAAGGACCTTGTGAAGATGCTGCAGGAAACAGGTACAAAAGTATCTATATCCATAGTAAAAACGAGTCTTATATCGACATAACCTGAAAGGTCGCTCAGCAAGGAAGAAGCCACTGCTCCAAAACCGCCATAAAAAAAGCCAGACTACGGTTCGCAACTGCACATGGGGACAAAGATTGTACTTTTTGGACAAATGTCCTCTGGTCTGATGAAACAAAAATAGAATTGTTTGGCCATAATGACCATCATCATGTTTGGAAGATAAAAGGGGGAGGCTTGCAAGATGAAGAACACCATCCCAACCGTGAAGCACGGGGGTGGCAGCATCATGTTGTGGGGGTGCCTTGCTGCAGGAGGGACTGGTGCACTTCACATAATAGATGGCATCATGAGGGAGGACAATTATGTGGATATATTGAAGCAACATCTCAAGACATCAGTCAGGAAGTGAAAGCTTGGTCGCAAATGAGTCTTCCAAATGGACAATGAACCCAAGCATACTTCCAAAGTTGTGGCAAAATGGCTTAAGGACAATAAAGTCACGGTATTGGAGTGGACATCACAAAGCCCTGACCTCAATCCTATGGAAAATTTGTGGGCAGAACTGAAAAAAGCGTGTGCGAGCAAGAAGTCAGACATGAAGTCAGGCTTGTGGAAGGCTACTCAAAACGTTTGACCCAAATTAAAACATTTAAAGGCAATGCTAGCAAATACTACTGAGTGTATGTAAACTTATGACCTACTTGGAATGTGCTAAAAGGAACTAAAGCTGAAATAAATCATTTTCTCTACCATTATTGACATTTCACATTCTTAAAATAAAAGTGGTGATCCTAACTGACCAGACAGGGTCAGACAGGGAATTTTTACTAGGATTAAATGTCAGGAATTGTGAAAAACTGAGTTTAAATGTATTTGGTTAAGGTGTATGTAAACTTCCAACTTCAACTGTACATGTGACATTGCACAGCAGTAAAACTGGTCTATTTCACCATTGTTATTTTCTTCTTCTTGATTTCAACAGGTAAGGGAAACCAGCTACTGGTGTTTACGTACTGTTTCTTGATCGAGTAAAAGGTATTCTTATCCCATATTTTTGTGCAACAACAGTATAAATTCATTCAATTGGCGGAGGTGAGACTGAAAGAGAGGGCACTGGTTGAGAGTGCTGCAGTTATCAATTGTGATCATGGTCACAGCTCTATTGAAAACGTATCATTCTACACATTTAATGCCCGTTTCATTGTGGACTTTTCATTGAAATTAGATGTTGGCATACCTGCATCTAGCTCAGCAAACCATGTCAACATTGAATTGCGATTATAAACCCAGATTTTAGTCAGTAGCCGATACCCATTGAAATAAGTAAATCTCGCAAATAGGTCATTTATAACGGTTTGTAGTCTTAACATCTGCCACAAAATAACGGCAGACCATGTACCACCTGAATGACCAACATTTAATTATGTTCTAATTACGTTGGTCACCAGTTTATATAAATAAGGCACCTCTGGTCACCAGTTTATATAAATAAGGCACCTCTGGTCACCAGTTTATATAAATAAGGCACCTCTGGTCACCAGTTTATATAAATAAGGCACCTCTGGTCACCAGTTTATATAAATAAGGCACCTCAGGGATTTGTGGTACCACACCTCGGGTCTTATTGTTTAATCATAGCAGTCGTCAAATCAAGTTACATCGACATCCTTTGATAGAAAATGATCTGGATAGTTGAATAAGAGCGACGTACCTCTTCTCTTGCAACAATTAGAATTGTGATGGAAAATCGAATTTAGCTTCTTAGTCTACGTCGTTAAAAATTACGTTGATATAATTTAATTCGCTCGATAACGTGCACTCACAACACGTATGAAACTAGACATACTTGGATGAAAGAGTGGCAGAAATGAGAGATTGTGGGATTCGTTTTACCTGCATCGCATGGCTCTTATCTGCATATCCCTTCACGAACAGCCAATACACCGTCGTGGCCAAACTAGGTCCGTGTAGATCGTCTATTGTTTTGCACTTCTCCGGAGTTGTTTCTATCGTTGTCTGCAATTTTTGTCCCACGTGTCTGCTGGCACCGGACTTGAACCTCCGACCACCAGACACAAAGCGGTCCAGCGCCACTGACAGTTTCTGGCGGTGGTGAACTGTGAGTCGGAGCGGCCTGGTCACCGCCGCAGGGCTACACATGTTGAGTGGAGCGCATACAAATTCATTCTACCATCTGTGGCTTTTTAGTACAGTTTGCCCTGCAGCACATTGGGACTCGCCCATACGTTTCACATTTCAACGTCACGTGCACAAGTACAGTGAAATGCCTTTCTTGCAAACTCAAAACCCAACAATGCAGTTATCAATAACTATGTAATACTAAAAATAACGTTAAATCAAAACACGAGATATAAAAACAAGAACACGATAAAGCAAGCATACTATAATATATACAGGATCTGTTCCAGTACCATATTTACAAATGTGCAGGGATATTGGATCTATAGAGGTAGATATGTATAAGGGGTAAGGTGACTAGCCATCAGGATATGATAGACAGAGAAGCAGCATGTTATATGATTGTGTGTGCAGGTGTGTTTAGAGTCAGTATAAATGTATGTGCATATGTGTTTGTGAGCAAATGATGGAGTGAGTGTGTGTGCAGTAGTGTGTAGGGCCCTGTAAGTGTGCAGAGACAACTCAATTCAGTCTGTGTAGCCATTTAGTTAGCGGTCTTATGGCATGGGAATAGAAGCTGTTCAGGAGCCTGTTGGTGTCAGACTTTATGCACTGGTACTGCTGGCCGTGCGGAAGCAGAGAAAACAAATAGTCTATGGTTGGAGTCTTTAATGATTTTCCGGGCGTTCCTTTCACACCACCTGATATAGAGTTCCTGGATGGCAGGGAGTATGGCCTGTGTTATGTACTAGGCTGTCCGTACCACCCTCTGTAGCACCATGCAATCTAGGCCGGTGCTATTGGCATACCAAGCAGTGATGCAGCCAGTCAAGATGCTCTCAATGTTACAGCTGTAGAACTTTGAGGATTTGAGTGTCCATGACAAACCTTCTCAACCTTCTGAGGGGCAAGAGGCGCTGACGTGCCTTCTTCGCGAGTCTGCGCGGACAATTTTAAGCACTGTGGAACTTGAAGCTTTCGACCCACTCCACTGCAATTCCGTCGATGTGGATGGGAGTGTGCTCGTCCCCCCTCCGTGTCCCGTAGTCCGCGATCAGCTTCTTGGTCTCACTGACATTGAGGGAGAAGTTGCTCTGGCCCCTCACTGCCAGGTTTCTGAACTCCTCCTTGTAGGCCGTCTCATTGTCACCAGTGATCAGGCTTACCCCCTCCGTGTCTCAAACTTGGTGTTAGTTGTGGGTGAACAGGGAGTACGGGAAGGGACTAAGCACACACCCCTGTGGGGCCCCCCGTGTTGAGGGACAGCAAGGCAGAGGTGACCCCACCTGGAGTCAGCCCATCAGCCCTCAGGGTCCTAAGCTTGGTGACGAGCTTAAAGGGACAATGGTGCTGAACGCTGAGCTGCAGTCAATGAACATAGGTATTTGTCTTATCTAGGTGGCTCAGGGCAGTGTGAGACTCAGACCTGTCACTAATTGTGTTTCACAAACTCGGTCCCACGTTTTGTTTTTTGCCCTAGCACTACACAGCAGATTCAAATAATCAAAGCTTAAATTAGTTAATTATTTGAATCAGCCTTGTAGTGTTAGGGCAAAAACACAAACGTGCACCACCTGAGGTCCCAGGAGAGTTTGGGAAACACTGCTAATAGCTCATACACTTCACATGGAGCCAAGAAATCACAAGACAACAATAGTTTGGATAAATTTCAGTGCAAATGATCAAGTTTCACGGTTGTCCATTCGCGGAAAAACTGCTTATACTTGCCTGTCAACAACATGCATGTCCTAAAAGGCTCACATGATGCAATCAGACCTGTAGTAGGCCTGTCACTGCCTTTACAAAATAATATATTGTGCTCATAAATCTCAAAAACAGGTTAAATACATTTTTTTGCAAAAAAAAAAGTAAATCTTAGAAAAACAGGTGAAATAAATATATTTTATTATTTTCATTGTCATCATAATTATTAACACATCAAAGTGCCAACAGACTGACAGTCTCTCCCAACCCTTTTCCATCAAGATGTCTCCTCTCTTCAGCATTCATTTAGAGGAGCCAATAGGCCTTAGCCTGGTCTCAGATCTGTTCTTGTTTACTCCATTGCTATCATTTGACAAGCCAAACAATGAGTGACATGGAATTAGTATGGTGGCACAGACAGACTGGCACTCAGGCTAAAACCAATGGGTCTCCTGCCACCATTGAACCTCTCCTCAGGATCCAACCATGCATAAAATCTCCCATTTAAAAATAAAAATATATATTAAAAAAATGATGCATACCACTGATATACAGTTCTGATAAAAACAGGCTTATTGGTCACAAACCAAATGGAATTATAAACATGGCTTCTTTTACAATACACAGAAAACAAATGTGTGGGATATAAGTGTAATCTTTCTTTTTAAAAAGGGGCACATTATTTTTCTTCAACTATATATTTTTTTACAGTCCGAATGCGCAAGGCATTTTGGGCACCCCCAAGTGTCATTTGAGCACAAATTGCAGTACACAGTCAAGCACACACACACACACACACACACACACACACACACACACACACACACACACACACACACACGAGAGAAGTGCTTACAGCACCCTGGAGTGTCAGCAGTTGCTTATAAAAGCACATATTGGACCATATTGGTATAGTTTGTCTGTACCTTGTTGGTTTTCTAGAAGAAGCAGGGGAATACCATGTGGTTCCTTATCATATGTATCTCAGTTCACTGCCTTTTACTTGAAGTCTTTCCCGCATCCCAAACCCACCTGTCCAATCCTCTCAGATCTACACAAGTAAGGAGCAGGGGTTTGGGGATTCAGGCCTCGTCTACCATACACTACTATCACTAACTAACAGTCCCTCTGAGTGGGGGTGTGAAATTAAAAACCAAATGAAGGACAGCCACCAAGTCTGTGTTCAGAGTTAGAATAGACTTCTCATTTCAACAGGGGAGTGTTAATCCACAATGGTGAATGAGGCCACCTGGTGGTGAGAATGAAACATTACATTCCTGACTAACATCCTTGTGCAACACAACCACAGACATTCACATACAACATTCACACACATCCACTCACACCCACATACACAGAAGCAAAAGTATTACAATCAATGTAAAAAATCTGAAGTCTTTAAAAAATGTGCAAAAAAGGTCATCGCTAACAGAAACAACACAAGACAGTCTATGCTCAACAGAGTAGAAGTCCATCGTCCAATGAGTAACCTTGAAGAAGCGAGCGGTAGAGAACGCATTATGTACCAGTTTTAAATAGTGCATATGGCGTCACTATTTCTGTTGACAGTTGATCTCAGCGAGTCCAGTGCCAATGGAAATGTTCAGTTTCATTTTTACAGGCAATGCAGGAGGGTAAGGAAGGGGTCTAGCTTCTTGGGGACCAGCTTAGCCGATAACATGCACGGTCGCCATTTTGCTTCTCAGACTAAAAGAATGACAATTCTTTTTCTTAACCAGCTTAACCAGCACTCCTTCAGCGGGCGAGAGAGACCGGATTTAGTACCTATGGTTGAGGGGGAGTTAATGCCTAGGTGATGGGAGAAATGCTCAATCATATTTCAGGCTAGTTGATCAGTAGGTTTCCTGAACTCCTCACACAAAAGAGCTTGTGTTTCCATACCGTGAGTACCTATGGGTTAGCTTACAGGCAATGACAACAACAACAACTCCCCTGGAGTCAAATAGACAGCCACTTCCATCACTAATTTAAAAAAGGACGAGGTCGTCATCCAATACCTATCCTTCTGCATCTAGAAAATAAGGGTCAAATATATCTGACATTCACTGTGCAAAGCAGCACAAAACAGTTAGCACTGCTGTGATTTTAGATAAGTCTACTTGTTAGTAATGTTGAGGTATGGCTGAGTACAGCACTGAAACCAGGGATTGACATCTGGAAAAAAATGTCTGAGTATTCTCATGCAAACAATTTCAGGTACTCGAGTACTCACATGCAAGTACAAAACAGGGCTGCTGGCAAAACCATCTTGCAGTATGCTATCGATTGCTTCAATTCATGTTTTTTTTAATGAGATATTTGCAGTGCACTTGACACACTCCAAACAATAAAACACATATTAGAGTTTGAAATGTTGTCATTTGAACCTGCTAAATAGTTGCATTTGGAAATTTCCAATACAAATCGAGAATCGAGTAGTCGAGCCCATCCCCAACTGAAACATACTGAAAACTGCTCTGGTGTGTGTGCGCATGCTAAAGGAGTGTTTGAGAGGAGCAGCATGTGAGACATGACACAGCACATACTACTACAACATACCAGTACTTTATTTCGCAAGGCATTGTAGGGCAAGAGGGCACAATAGTACCAGATGGTGTCCAACACTGTGGAGTATAACTGAGTATTCACCAGTACTGTCGAGTATTGATATTGGCATAATTGCAGAGCTTTTTGCTGAGTACTGTTCAGTGCAGTAGTATCTTAGTCAAGATGTAAACTGGCTAACATAGTGCTTCAGCACAAAGTAGTACCTGATATTAACATACAGTATGCCTACAACTGAGTAACAAGCATCCTAATTGGCTAGCAGTTCTCCACTCTTCCGGTTTTAAAATGCCATAATGTACCTTTGACCAATCAACTAAGGCCTGCCTAAACCTTAGGCAATCAACTGGCCTCATAGTACCACACGGCCAATCACAGAGTTCAGATGCATTTCTGTTAAGAACTGAAGCACCAAACCCATTATGATGAGCACTCTAGGTTTCTGCTTTGGTGTGTCTCGATTGTATCTGATCTGGGGTCAGTAAGAGACCTATGAACCCTGGTGAGGAGAAGGCAGAGAACAGTGCCACAACACTTGGATCTGATCCGCACCGTAAATAGGCTGGTACTCGTCTGATGCATACCGAAAACGTTTCAACTAGACATGTTTCTACACTGCTAAAAAAGGCACAAGGCAAAGAACGAAAGGCTGGGAGGGGATTTGACAACAGACCCTGACAGACAGGCGACCTGACTGACACAGCAGAGGAACAGACAGGCACTCACAACTGTCGCGGGACAGACTGAAGTAAAGCGAGGGATCCTAGCAACAAAAGCATTTTTTCAGCATCGAGAGAATGTCTACAGTATAAGTAAGAAGAATCGTTGAGTTCTGGGTGCTCTACATGGACTGTGAATGTGCAAGTGAGGGGGGAGCAACGTAGGCAGCAGTGTGACAGGAAGCGTGGGGGGGGGTGTTCTCCTCACCCGGTGTTCTGGTTGTGGATTCGATAGCAGCGTGCTATGGGTTTTCAGCTGTACATTCTGGGTCGAGTCAGGACCACACTAGGGGTGCGTTCAGCAGGACACAACGTTATGCAACGCTCAGATCGATATAGCATGTAGAGCAAACCTTCCTCTAAGATATGTAGAATAAGGAATTGTTTCGGCTCTAGTCATGCCACCTCTATCTGCAATGTGTTCCACAACGTTTGCCTACTAAACGTGGCCCAGATTATCATGATCATCACCTCAAATCTCCACTAAGGTCCAGATCATAAACACAGACGTTGACTCAGTGAGCTAAGTGCAGAGTGACCGAGTCACACTCCACAATCAAAAGCAGGAGATATTAATCATAAAAACATTTTCAAAAAAGGTTATTTTGTCATCTTGGTTGAACAACTTGCCATATTTCTGAAATTAAGGTGCAACTTTTTCTCTAAATGAGTTCTTTCATTAATTCCTCCTTGCCAGTCTCCTAAAAACAGAGACAGGAGTTGTAGTCCCCACCGCTACCCACCTCATCCAATCACCAGATGGATACCTCCCACCAAGTCCTCTCTGGTCCAATGGGGGCTTCCTGTCTGGAGCTGGGAGGGTGGAGTCAGGGGGAGTCAGAGGCAGCGAATCATCTAAGGACATCTCTGGCAGTTCAGGGGTCAGGGGGAAGGGGCTAGTGAACAAAGATGTGCCTCAGAAGGTCGTCGGCCGAGGGCCTCAGCTTGGACTCCACGAAGATGCGCTTGAGGAAGTCGCGGCCGTGGTCAGAGACGTGGACGGGCAGCGAGGGGTTGGTGGGCTGGGTGGCGATCTTAAAGATGGCCGCCATGGCCTCGAACTCAGCCCAGGGGGGCCGCTGGGTAAGCATCTCCACCACCGTGCAACCCACACTCCTGGAGAGGACACCACTGACATTAGCCAACATCATCATCATTCTCCTCATCAACAGTTGACATGACATCCCACCAGAGGCAGCTGGAGGGAGGAGCTATAGGAGGACAGGCTCATTCTAATGGCTGGAATGGAATGGTACCAAACATATTGATACTCTGCTCCATTAATTCCATTCCAGACATTAAAATGAGCTCATCCTCCTATAGCTCCTCCCACTCAACACATCAAGATCGTTATTGGTTCTCATCTCACCAAGATTTACATGACAGTGGCTGTTACACTCATCTACCATAGCCTCCTTTCCAGAACCCCTCTCCTTTCTGACCACTAATTTAAAGAGACTTAATTGAAAATCATATGAAACCTCTTAAAGGTGCAGTGCAATTAAACTAGATTTTCATGTTCTGTTATGATATTTCCACACTATGAGGTCAAAATAACAGTCTGAAATTGTACAAATTATAATGAGCTTTTGGTGTAAGAGCGGTTTGAAAAAAATGCCTGGAATTTCAGCCTGTTCAGGTGGGATGGAACTTTTGGCCCACATGACAATGGGATCTGATTATAATAGACCAATGACTGGTCATTTGGGTAAGGGGGTGGGCTCTAGACCATCCTATTAGCTAATCACAGGTGTGTATCCAAATATCTTCAAAATGTGTGTTCCCTAACGCCCACACGATCAGACAGAGCAAGGGCGAAGGGACGCTCAGGGAAATACATGATAAAATAAAATGTATGAGTTATTTTCATTACATTTTAGCCATACAGTGATTTTCTTTTTTAAATACAAAGACTGCATGTGGGCGTTAAGTCTCAGCCCATGGTTTGAAAGAGGAGACAAGGAGATGGAAACTATTTTGCTGGTAAGTCTGCCTCAGTAATAATCAGTCTTACCAGATATCAGCCTTCCTGCCATAGCCCTCTCCACTGATCACCTCTGGGCTCATCCAGTAGGGAGTACCAGTCACTGACTTGATCCCTGTTCCTGACAGACAGATGGTCTGTAGCCGCCTGCTCGCCCCAAAGTCCCCCAGCTTCACGTTTCCCACAGAGTCCCGCAGAATGTTGGCCCCTGGAAAAAGAGGGAGGGACAGGAAGAGGTAAGGAGGTGGTATAGGTACATTCTCTCATAAGAAACATTACCCAGAAGGCACTGCTTGAGTTACAGCAATGTTCCCCTCAATACCCATCAACATTCTGTCATAAGCACTACATGAACCAGAATATGGGCCCAGCACTCTCATTCATGATAATGGTCCTTCCTATCGGAATCAGCAACATTTTACTCCAATATTCCATCCATTTATCCCCCTCTCCTTCTGTACCTTTGATGTCTCTGTGGACGATCATGTTGCTGTGGAGGTAGGACACTCCCTCCAGGATCTGATGGGTGTACCTACGCGTCACGTTTTCCGTCAAGGCCCCGTACGACTTCAGCTGGTCTTTGATGGAGCCCTAGGGACAGAGGGTGACCGTATGGGAGTTAAAGCAACCGGCGGGTCCGTTCCAGGTCATCGTTACTGCAGCAGCGCCGTGCCGGTCATCTGTGAAACTTCACTGAAACAAATACAACCTGGAACGCAGCCGACATCGCCACACTGGTGGACGGAGACAGGATTGAGTTGGTCTAAGTTCAGTTATTCAACCGTATACACACGCACTTACCCCGGGCATGTACTCCATAAAGATGGACAGAGTTCTCTCGTTGGAGTCTCGTAGACAGCCGTAGTACTGGACGATCCGTTCATGACACAGGTTCTTCAGTAACTGGATCTCACACTCCAGGGCACTTACCTCCTGCAGATAGACAAGATATGTTGAGTGCACAGCGTACACAACTCTCGACCACACACAATCTCTGTTCCACTCACCTTGCTGGTCTCGGGACTCTCTGGGTCAAACTGGACCTGTTTAACAGCCAGCTCTCTGCCCGTGTCTGCATCGTAGCACAGGAAGACCCGGCCAAAAGCACCCTGACCCAGCAGCTTACCTAGCCGCCAGTTCGTAGGGGCACGTGGAGCTGGGCAGACATGGGGGAAATCAATCAGGTCATTTGTGTGCGCTTCCAAGAAATAAGTTTGTTGCAAAGTGCTTAGCAGCTACCTGGCCAGACCAGCTATCCTTCCACCTGAACTTTCTTCCATTCTTCCACCCCCACATAAGCATTCTTCTCTCCATTCTCAATCTGTCCTTTTTCTCCCACCCCTCCCTATTCTCTCCCCCAGCCAGCTCTACTCACAGCGGCTGGGTGGGCTGATGTCCATAACGGAGAGGGTGGGGTTGGGTTCGATGTCGCTGCCCCTGCGTCTGCGACCCCCGGGCTCCTCCAAGTCTGGGGTGAATATACTGCTGCCACTGCTGGTGCTGGGCGACTGCTCTGTGGGGCTGAAACTGACCGGGGAATGGAAGCCGTGGACCTGGGTCCGCCGCGCTCGAGGGAACGTCTTACGCCCTGCAGGGGAGGATGGGAGAGGGAGAATGAAGGTAAACAACAATAGTTTTCTGTGATACTCTAAAAATAAAGAATCGGACTCGGGACACCCGGATTTAAAGTTGAATTGGACTTTCGTTTTAGAGAGAGTCTGTTTTTTTTTGGTCCCTCACCATCACTGTAGTCCTGAAGGCCAAAGGAAATGTGGTATCGCCTTGGGTAAGTGCCCCCTTTCCCCGACTTCTCAAACACTGGAATATCATACTCTGGGTAAACTTGGTGGTTGTCTGGGTAGCTCTGTGCCCGGGGCATACGGGACTTAGGATAGTTATCACTGCAAGGAAATACAGGAGGAATACATGCTTTAAAAACAGTTCGATTCAGAAGGTGAAGTGTTGAAGGTTACCACAATGCTTGCTGGCTATGTGGTTCTTAGCTGGATGTTCACGACTCACCTGTCCAGTGGGCTGTCCAGTGAGGGACAACTCCCTGATGCAGAGTTCTCTGGACTGCTCATTGACAGAGGGTCCAGCATCTAGAAAGGAGAGATTGAGTTTGTGACTGCTGTCATTTGTCATACTCTGAACATGTTAATAAAAATGTTCATAACAGTGGAAATGAAGGCCAGTTCACGAGTAGGCGAGAGTGTTGGGACCAGGCCTTAGTATGACTGTTCCTAATCTGGGCCCCTGTCTCCATCTTTCCCCAGTCTCAGAGGTGAGGTCATACAGATAGGTGACTCATCTATCTATCTGTGCCATTATGGCATCTGTGAGAGCATGGGCATCGCCATTGAGGCCATCTCCATTTTAAAGTAGTCCATTTTCTTCTTTTGTGTATAAAAAAAAAAGAAGAGTGAAGCTGATATTTGTGATTTACCACCAACTGCAGTGCTGGAGTCCTGGACAAAATCGTGTGTCACTCATTTATTACAGCCCCTAGATGGCGGTGATGTAGCTTAAAAGCCATTTACAAACCATAGGCAACCCAATTTGAAGAAGACAACGCTCTGATTGGCTGATCACCCAACCCATAGGAATACCCCAAACAGCTGACTACTTTAAAAAATGGTGGAAGTCCTAAAAGGCAATGTCAATGCTAAAACAGGTTAGATGGATAAAGAGTCCTCTATCCATCTCTATAGGTGAGGTTACCTGGTCCATGCTTTCTGGAATGAACTCTCCCTCGCTGTTAATGCTGGTGAAGGAGCCGTTTCTGGCCACCTGCTGGAGGGCATCGGGAATGTAGCCTGGAGGGGGAGAGCTGCGGTCCCCGGAGTGGGACCCTGGATGAAAGACAATTACACACATTTCTAGCTGAAGACTTACTACTAGACTGGTGGTGAAAGACGATGTGTTTTGGATGCGTCTAATGTCATGAAGCAAATGGATTTGGAGAAAGAAATGGAAAGTATTTACTAGAAGGACAATTTCGCAGATGAATTAATTAATTACACACACACACACACAGTTGTCATTGAAAACACCACAGAGTTGATGACCCACCTATCAAAGCCAGCATGCTTTTATTGTCTGTGGCCCTGAAGCGGGTGTTGTCCAGGTCTTCGTGTGGGGGCAGCAGGTCCATGCTGGACGTGGAGGTCTGAGAGGAGAAATTAAACACCATCCATCCATATCAAAACAGTTTTACTATACAACCTTTTCTTTTACAGAATAAAACAATGCTTTTATGTCAGCTTAAACAAAGGCCTCAAGATGATACATTCAAGTAAATACTCAAGAAAGTATGCTGAACATAGTGAGCTGTTGATGGGTCAATCAGCCAGTACAGCAGTATGCTATGGATTGTGTGCGATTCCCTACAGTCACTGTGCTGTGATCTGGGCCCATATCCGCCAAGCCTCTCAGAGTAGAAGTAATGATCTAGGATCTGTCCGCGTAATCTTATTCATTATTATCCAAAAGGCTCAACTGATCCTAGATCAGCACTCCCAACTCTGTGGTCCTAACCTGAGAGGAGGCCTGGAGCACCAGGAGGATCTTCAGGCTCTTCATGTGGACGCTGCGATCCAGCAGCTCCACGGCCTTGTCCAGGTCATCCTGAGTGGTCAGAGGAATCACCAGCTGGGAGGGAGGAGAGGAGAGAACCACAGAGAGGGAAACAGACAGGTCGGGTTAGAAGAAGAGGAAGAAACGAGAGCAAAATGGCAGGAAGAGAAGGAAGTGAAAGAGAAGTGGAAGGTATATTGGTAGTTTCTCTCAGAACAATAAATTATCTCGCTCAGACATGTTGAGGATTTTGGCTTTTGGTGCTTATTTGACTGCCAGAAACCAACACTGTGACTTGGGGCTGGGCTATATGGCCCAAATATCATATCACGGTATTTACTAAATATTGGACGGCATGACAGTATTTTATGTTATGAATAATAAGTTCTACATTTGCTTTATGACCCTAGAGTGGCAACACATACATCCTAAGTGATTTCAATGTGTCTTTCTCCAATCTGATGGTTTTATAGTGTTCAATTCAACCAAATATAATTTCCTGCATTTTAATCAATTTCTGCATTTCTTGCACTCATTTGAGATCTCCACACTGTCACGTAGGGCTGCACAATATGAGCAAACAATCTAGGCTTTATTTTTAACCAAATGTTGCAAAACAAAAAACATTTCTCATAAGAAACTAGCTCCCTGCTATACAGAAAATATAGCTCTGAAGCACCTTCCAGAAAATTGGAATGGAAATGGCACTACACCAAACTGGAAGTCTTCCGACTAGCTTGGAAAGACAGTACCGTGCAGTATCGAAGAGCCCTCACTGCTGCTCGGTCATCCTATTTTGCCAACTTAATTGAGGAAAATCCAAAATGTATTTTTGATACTGTCGCAAAGCTACCTAAAAAGCAGCATTCCCCAAGTGAGTATGGCTTTCACTTCAGCAGTGATAAATTCATGAACTTCTTAGAGGAAAAGTTAATGATCATGAGAAAGCAAATTACGGACTCCTCTTTAAATCTGCGTATTCCTCCAAAGCTCAGTTGTCCTGAGTCTGCACAACTCTGCCAGGACCTAGGATCAAGGGAGACACCCAGGTTTTTTAACACTCTATCCCCTGACACATTGATGAAAATATTCATGGCCTCGAAACCTTCAAGCTGCATACTGGACCCTATTCCAACTAAACTACTGAAAGAGCTGCTTCCTGTGCTTGGCCCTCCTATGTTGAACATAATAAACGGCTCTCTATCCACCGGATGTGTACCAAACTCACTAAAAGTGGCAGTAATAAAGTCTCTCTTGAAAAAGCCAAACCTTGACCCAGAAAATATAAAAAACTATCGGCCTATATCGAATCTCCCATTCCTCTCAACATTTTTAGAAAAAGCTGTTGCGCAGCAACTCACTGCCTTACTGAAGACAAACAATGTATACAAAACGCTTCAGTCTGGTTTTAGACACCATCATAGCACTGAGACTGCACTTGTGAAGGTAGTAAATGACCTTTTAATGGCGTCAGACAGAGGCTCTGCATCTGTCCTCGTGCTCCTATACCTTAGTGCTGCTTTTGATACCATTGATCACCACATTCTTTTGGAGAGATTAGAAACCCTAATTGGTCTACACTGACATGTTCTTGCCTGGTCTCTGTGGATGGTTTGTCCTCTATTGTTTTCACTATATATTTTACCTCTTGGTGATGTCATTCAGAAACATAATGTTAACTTTCACTGCTATGCGGATGACACACAGCTGTACATTTCAATGAAACATGGTGAAGCCCCAAAATTGCCCTCCCTGGAAGCCTGTGTTTCAGACAGAAGGAAGTGGATGGCGGCAAATGTTTTACTTTTCTTACCCGGACAAAACAGAGATGCTCGTTCTAGGTCCCAACTGTGAAGGACCTCAGCGTTACTCTGGACCCTGATCTCTCTTTTGACGAACATATCAAGACTGTTTCAAGGACAGCTTTTTTCCCTCTATGTAACATTGCAAAAATCTGAAACTTTCTGTCCAAAAATGATGCAGAAAAATGTATCAATGCTTTTATCACTTCTAAATTAGACTACTGCAATGCTCTACTTTCCGGCTACCTGGATAAAGCACTAAATAAACTTCAGTTAGTGCTAAACACGGCTGCTAGAATCTTGACTAGAACCAAAAATTGTTATCATATTACTCCAGTGATAGCCTCCCTACACTGGCTTCCTGTTAAGGCTAGGCCTGATTTCAAGGTTTTACTGCTAACCTACAAAGCATTACATGGGCTTGCGCCTACCCATCTTTCTGATTTGGTCCTGCCGTACATACCTACACATACGCTACGGTCACAAGACGCAGGCCTCCTTACTGTCCCTAGAATTTCTAAGCAAACAGCTGGAGGCAGGGCTTTCTCCTATAGAGCTCCATTTTTATGGAATGGTCTGCCTACCCATGTGAGAGACGCAGACTCGGTCTCAACCATTAAGTCTTTATTGAAGACTCATCTCTTCAGTAGGTCCTATGATTGAGTGTAGTCTGGCCCAGGAGTGTGAAGGTGAACGGAAAGGCACTGGAGCGACGAACCGCCCTTGATGTCTCTGCCTGGCCGGTTCCCCTCTCTCCACTGGGATTCTCTGCCTCTAACCCTATTACAGGGGTTGAGTCACTGGCTTACTGGTGCTCTTCCATGCCGTCCCTAGGAGGGGTGCGTCATTGATGTGATCTTCCTGTTCGGGTTGTCACCCCCCTCTCCTGGGTTGTGCCGTGGGGGAGATCTTCGTGTGGCTGTACTCGGCTTTGTCTCATTATGGTAAGTTGGTGGTTGAAGACATTCCTCTAGTGGTGTGGGGGCTGTGCTATGGCAAAGTGGGTGGGGTTATATCCTGCCTGTTTGGCCCTGTCCGGGGATAACGTCAGATAGGGTCACAGTGTCTCCCGAACCCTCCTGTCTCAGCCTCCAGTATTTATGCTGCAATAGTTTGTGTCGGGGGCTAGGATAAGTCTGTTATATCTAGAGTATTTCTCATGTCTTATCTGGTGGCCTGTGTTAATTTAAGTATGCTCTCTCTAATTATCTCTGTTCTTTCTCTCTCTCTCGGAGGAGGACCTGAGCCCTAGGACCATGCTTCAGGACTACCTGGCCTGATGACTCCTTGCTGTACCCAGTCCACCTCGTGCTGCTGCTCCAGTTTCAACTGTTCTGCCTGTGGCTATGGAACCCTGACCTGTTCACCGGACGTGTTACCTGTCCCAGACCTGCTGTTTTCAACTCTCTGGAGACAGCAGAAGTGGTAGAGATACTCTGAATGATCGGCTATGAAAAGCCATCTGACATTTACTCCTGAGGTGCTGACCTGGTGCACCCTCTCCAACCACTGTGATTATTATTATTTGACCCTGCTGGACATCTATGAACATTTAAACATCTTGGCCATGTTCAGTTATAATCTCCACCCGGCACAGCCAGAAGAGGACTGGCCACCCCTCATAGCCTGGTTCCTCTCTAGGTTTCTTCCTAGGTTCTGGCCTTTCTAGGGAGATTTTCCTAGCCACCGTGCTTCTACACCTGCATTGCTTGGTGTTTGGAGTTTTAGGCTGGGTGTCTGTACAGCACTTTGTGACAGCAGCTGATGTAATTAGGGCTTTATAAATACATTTGATTGAATTGTGATCCGATTTGCAATTTAAAGCCAAACACTTGTGTGAACTGTTGATATCAGGGACATATAATGATCATTCATATGTTATAGTTAGAATATAATAGTGGGCATTTTGAATATAGTGTTGTTTGACATGACAAAATGCCAAGGAGAAGTTATTGTGACAGGGTAGGAACCTAAGTGTTTTCTAGGGGACCCTATATTCTTTGGCTACATTGAATGTTCTCTCTTAGCTACTTCACATAGCTAATGCTTTGGGTACTCCTCTTTATTTAGAAGATACTATTGCACAAACATGCTGATTTAGGTCTACACCATCACTGGTATTATCAGGCTGTTCAGCTAGTTACATTTGCTCTTACTCAGTACATTTATTAGCTAGCTAGCCAGCTAACTAGCCATTAGCGGCAAACAAGATTTAGGCCCAACTTCCTAAGGAAAGACAAACTAGCTGTTTGCAGATGTAAGAAACACAAACTAATAGTGTCATTATAGAACACTAGAGGATTTATATTAAGAAGCAAAGTGAAAACATCATAGCTGTCATCAACATCATTGTAGCATCTGCTGCACTGACATGCAGACAGAACGCAAGTGTCTCAAGGTTTACTGTATTATTGTATTATTATTATTACTATGAAACAAACAAATACAAGTACACATGCTTGTGGTTGAGGAACAACAAAAGCGCTCCTTCAGGGGCAGAGGCAGGGGCTAGGTCTGAGTGGAAAGCGCCATGGTGAGCGATGACTCAAGTAGCAACGTAAACAATAACAATGGACGTTACACACGGCGTATCACAAACCAAATATTCAAATACCGTTATAGAAGGTCAAGTTGAAACCCAAACTAGTCTGTACATCAATACCGGTCTATTGTAAAATACTGTATACAGCCCAGCCACACTGTGACTTGGTGATGATGTTATCGTGATATGTACCTCATTGTTGGTGTAATGCAGGTCCATGGCCTGACCGAAGGCCACTTTGGCTTTGTTCCCCAGGTCATCAAGCCTGACTGGGCGAAAGAACTGCAGGATCCTCTTCTCCCCTTTGTACTCAAACTTCACTCGCACATCGTTCTGTATAAACACACACACACACACACACACACACACACACACACACACACTGAGAGATCAGCATTCATGAGAGGAAAGGGGATGAGGAAGAGAAATGCCATTTATTGTATTGAGAGTATTCTCTGATCAGTGACAAGTTGAGAAGTGGACAGACCTGATTTTTGGGTGAAGAGGCCTTGGGTTTGCCCAGGTCAGATAGGGTCATGGCAGGGCGGCTAGAGCGATGCAGTTCGGCCAGGTCCTGCATTATAGAGTTCAGCGCCTCCTGTTCGTCTGTTTTGGGGCAGATCGAAAGCTCAGAACAGAAAACACAGAATAGAAGCCATAGAACAGAGAGTATTGCAAAGCATTCCCAGGGCACCTTAGATGATCAGATATGGCCTAATGTCATGACAGTTCAGATGTATTACAACTGCGTCTATGTGTTGGGAGGAAGTGTACATACTCATCTTGACACGTTGATTCACCCAGGAGTCCAGGATAGAGGATTCTCCCATCAAAGGGGTTCCTTTCTCCTGTAAAATCTGAGTATTGCACACCAACAGAATTAGTCACTCACTAGCATTGCTAGCTAAATATAGTTTACATTGGGTCGTGCCATTTGATTTCATTCACTTTTTGACCGCGTCACCTTTTTCATTTGAATTAAATATATATACACTGCTCAAAAAAAATAAAGGGAACACTAAAATAACACATCCTAGATCTGAATGAATGAAATATTCTTATTAAATACTTTTTTCTTTACATAGTTGAATGTGCTGACAACAAAATCACACAACAATTATCAATGGAAATCAAATTTATCAACCCATGGAGGTCTGGATTTGGAGTCACACTCAAAATTAAAGTGGAAAACCACACTACAGGCTGATCCAACTTTGATGTAATGTCCTTAAAACAAGTCAAAATGAGGCTCAGTAGTGTGTGTGGCCTCCACGTGCCTGTATGACCTCCCTACAACGCCTGGGCATGCTCCTGATGAGGTGGCGGATGGTCTCCTGAGGGATCTCCTCCCAGACCTGGACTAAAGCATCCGCCAACTCCTGGACAGTCTGTGGTGCAACGTGGCATTGGTGGATGGAGCGAGACATGATGTCCCAGATGTGCTCAATTGGATTCAGGTCTGGGGAACGGGCGGGCCAGTCCATAGCATCAATGCCTTCCTCTTGCAGGAACTGCTGACACACTCCAGCCACATGAGGTCTAGCATTGTCTTGCATTAGGAGGAACCCAGGGCCAACCGCACCAGCATATGGTCTCACAAGGGGTCTGAGGATCTCATCCCGGTACCTAATGGCAGTCAGGCTACCTCTGGCGAGCACATGGAGGGCTGTGCGGCCCCCCAAAGAAATGCCACCCCATACCATGACTGACCCACCGCCAAACCGGTCATGCTGGAGGATGTTGCAGGCAGCAGAACGTTCTCCACGGGGTCTCCAGACTGTCACTTCTGTCACATGTGCTCAGTGTGAACCTGCTTTCATCTGTGAAGAGCACAGGGCGCCAGTGGCGAATTTGCCAAACTTGGTGTTCTCTGGCAAATGCCAAACGTCCTGCACGGTGTTGGGCTGTAAGCACAACCCCCACCTGTGGACGTCGGGCCCTCTTACCACCCTCATGGAGTCTGTTTCTGACCGTTTGAGCAGACACATGCACATTTGTGGCCTGCTGGAGGTCAATTTGCAGGGCTCTGGCAGTGCTCCTCCTGCTCCTCCTTGCACAAAGGCGGAGGTAGCGGTCCTGCTGCTGGGTTGTTGCCCTCCTACGGCCTCCTCCACGTCTCCTGATGTACTGGCCTGTCTCCTGGTAGCGCCTCCATGCTCTGGACACTACGCTGACAGACACAGCAAGCCTTCTTGCCACAGCTCGCATTGACGTGCCATCCTGGATGAGCTGCACTACCTGAGCCACTTGTGTGGGTTGTAGACTCCGTCTCATGCTACCACTAGAGTGAAAGACCGCCAGCATTCAAAAGTGACCAAAACATCAGCCAGGAAGCATAGGAACTGGCTCATCCAGGAGCGAGTTATTTTAGTGTTCCCTTTATTTTTTTGAGCAGTGTATATTTGCCCATGGTAGAAGTGGTCAGAAAGTAACTTTTTGGACCCGAATGCAGAAACATTTAGGAGATAGAGGTGCTTAAAGATTACCCATTTTGCACACCCCCACCCTACCATGAGACATCCATGTCTTCATCACCGGAAAAGATACAGTTCAGTTTGATATACATTTTAAAGCTTACAAACAGGGTTGTCAAACTACTTTAATAATATTTTAACGTCAGTTATCTAAAAACTCTTATTTTACACCCTATTTTACATCTTCTGTGATGCTTGTGTTGTGCCAGCCATCGGTTGAGACACAGACATTGAGGCTCTTGAATACAGGGTGAGTATGATAAATGTACTAAAATGGGAATAACATTTCAATGTTCAAAACTGGTAGCACAAAGATGATTGGATTGTCCACACATCAAAAAATGTTTACTTTAATGGAAATATAATTTGTTGTAAATTATACTGTCAGTCCTCCATAGGAAACCTATTGATATCACAGAAATATAGATAATAGAGCCAATTTAAAATGCCAATGATGCACCAGTTAAATTGCAGTGGTCTGAAGGGGTCTGAAATATATATCTATGATTGACATGACACTAAACCTGTATTCAAGAGTATGCTGTGTAACATGCAACAATTTAATATACTGACCAAAAATATAAACACAACATGTAAAGAGTTGGTTACATGTTTCATGAACTGAAATAAAATATCCCAGAACTGCTCCATACACACAAAAAACATTTCTCTCAAATGCACAAATTTGTTTACATCCTTGTTAGTGAGCATTTCTCCTTTGCCAAGATAATCCATCCACCTGACAAGTGTGGCATATCATGCAGTTATGCCACAACACAATGCCACAGATTTCTCAAGTTTTGAAGGAGCGTGCAATTGGCATGCTGACTGCAGGAATGTCAACCAGAGCTGGTACCAGAGAATTGAATGTTAATTTCTCTACCATAAGCCCCCTCAAATGTCGTTTTAGAGAATTTGGCAGTACGTCCAACCAGCCTCACACCTGCACACCACGTGTAATCACACCAGCCCAGGACCTCCACATCCAGCTTCTTCAACTGTGGGATCGTCTGAGACCGGCCATCAGGACTTGCTGATGAAACTGGGGAGTATCTGTCTAATTCTGATTGGCTGGGCCTGTCTCCACAGTGGGTGGGCCTGGCTAACAAGTGGGTGGACCCATCTTTAAAAAAAGAAGTGGGCCTCAGGATCTAGTAGAGGTATTTTTGTGCATTCAAATTGCCAATCGATCAAATGCAATTGTGTTCGTTGTCCGTAGCTTATACCTGCCCCATACCATAACCCCACCATATTGACATCAGCAAATCACTCACCCACACGACACCATACACATGGTCTGAGGTTGTGAGGCCAGTTGGACATACTGCAAAATTCTCTAAATCAATGTTGGAGGCGGCTTATGGTAGAGAAATTAACATTACATTCTCTGCCAACAAATGTTGAATAAAATGATATTTGATCCTTCAGCTGGTCAAAATATCCACAGGAAAGTATTATTAAACAGACATCAAAGCATGGGTCTGTGTGTGTGGCAATCAAAATGTGTTTGATTATGACCGAAGGCACGTGCACAAGACAGAAGTACATGCACGCACTCATACCAACAGGTCTTTACATGGTTTTGCATGTGGCAGGTTATAGAAATGTCTACTTCAGTAAGTTAGGTAAACAATACTTTCCTGTTGATATTTTAACGAACATGTTAAGCAGCTGAAGGACCAACCGCACAGAAAACCGGTAGAGTAAGTTCAAATATAATTTTATTCAACATTCTGGCTTGTAAGGAAAATGTCCACAATTTTGCTGTACTTTGTTTCTGACTGTATACCAATCATTTGTATCAAAGTCTGATTTATTAGGCAATGTAGGGTGGGGTGTGCAATTTCACGATAACAGTGTGACAGACTTTTTCACATTCAAATGTCAAACAAAAAACAATATTTGCAAAGCTAAACTAACCATAGAACAATGCACAATGACTACTTTCAATTTCCACTTCACATTTGACAAAAAACACATTTACTTGAACAGTGCAGGTGTAAACTTTGGTAACAGAGTGAAGGTTTGTGCCATCATTCTGTTACTAAACTTTGCATCTGCACTGTTCTTTAAGTGAATGTGTTTTTATAAAATGTTAAGTGGAAATTGTTTCTGAGTCTGACAAATCTGAGTCTCAGCGTCACTGTTACCGTGTAGTTGCCCGTGTGCAAAATTGGTTCAATTTGAACACCCCTCTACCTACTAAAATGTTTTAGCTTTCTGACCACCTCTGCCATTGGCAAATATTTAAAGTGTCATTCAAACCAAATGGGGTGCGGTCAAAAAGTGATTGAAATCAAATGGAACGAACCCATATGAGGCTATTGTTCAAGCTAGTTAGCAATGCACGCTTATCTAGCTAATTGAGCTATAACATTCGGATCTATGACTATGGTCATTATCTCTCTAAACACTTCGATCCAAATCAACATGAGACACCCTCATTTGCTAGCTGCACAGCTAACCAGTCGGTTCATGACAGAAGTTGACAGCTAGCTAACGTGTTAGTTGGTTATCGACGGTGACATGCATCTGTGCTAGCAAACTGATATTATCTGATTACAATCAACAATTTGCAGAAGACAGCTAACGTTAGATTACATCGCCTGACAGGGAAGTTGTCGAGTTAGCTGGTTAACGTTAGCTAGCTAAATGTTTTCCACGATTAACTTGCTTGCTACCGGTACGTAGCTAGTTAGCTACGTGACGTGGGCCACACACATCGTGCAAATCAATTCGTCAAGTACTTTCCTTCTGTAAATTGTAACGGTTAACTAAAATGTTTCTAATTCACCTGGGTGGATTCTGTATCTTCACTTCCTCATCCACAGGGCCAGCGACAAGAGCCCCGGCCCCGCGGATAGCGGTCTTTGAGAAAGCAGAAGTTTAGAGTCCGCTTCGAACTTTACTTGAGTCCAAGGCCCCGAGTTTCAGGCCAAGATATCACTAACGCTTGTGTTGTGCAAGACGTTCTTCGACGTGAAAACTGACAATGGCGACGTGCACAAATTAAAACAAGCATTTGATTATCTATCCGTTGACGAGAACTTAATCCACACGTCTGTTTGATTTGTAAACCTAGCTACATGAAAACGGTTCTACCGACACAGCTCAGCTGCAATCTTCCCCCAATAATAACATCAAGCCTAGTTGGAAGAGTCCAACCACAACACAAGTTTGTTGATGTCAGAGAAATGTGTGTGTGCTTCTGGTTTCGTCATCAGAATATGTGGTCGTTCGATTTGGCTGTCAGATTAATAACACAGACAGAAGAGGTAACCTAGAAAAAGAAAAATAGTTATAAATATATTTGTTAATAACTTGCACTCCTAGTCCTGCACTTTATAGTTAAAATATTCATACAATAATTGTAGAAATCTCACATTATTCCGTTTTGATTCATAATAGGTCAGAATGCATTGCTATGCACCTCCAATCTCACTATGTGCATTGCTATGCACTTCCAATCTCAATCTTCCAACGTTTTTGCAATTTAACCCTGGCATTCACACTTGGGCAATACAATTTAGCTACAGTACTTAAATCATGTGAAATGTATGTAATTGTTTTTACTCCAACATTTCAAATTCCAGGTTGCTTCTTCAGTGCCACTAAGTCTCCTGCTGGCGAATAGTTAGTGATGCAATGGCCAAAGCACAACATTAAAAGGACTCTTATTTAGAAACAAAACTATTCCCTTTCTGTGGAAACATAGGCAGGACTACTTCTGTGGGAGAGGTATGATTACGAGGATGAGTGGGGTCATACGAGATCGGGATCTCCCTGTGCTGAAAAGTGGGTAGACTGTTGCAATGAGAGGCATGGAGAAGGCAGAGATGTTAGCTCAGACATTTGTGAAGGTGCACAGCTCAAATAATCTAACGGAAGAGGGACAGCGTTGGAAAGAGAGGGTCAGAGGAGAGGAGGAGGAGATGTGTTACATCATGGGAAAAGAATTGGACCTTTACAATAAGGTGTGGCAGGACGGAATACAGAAACCAAGGAAAGACCCTATTAATCCAGCATGTTATAGACTGATAGCGTTGACAGCTCATGTCTGTAAACTTACGGAAAGGAGGATAACAGAAAGGCTGACGTACTTCCTGGAGAGCAGAGGCCGATGTTATCAGATTCAGGAAAGGCAGGGGAACGATGCATCCTGTATTGGGTCTAGTCAGTCATACGGAAGGCACAGGCAAATAAGGCGGTGGTGGTAGCCATTTTCTTTGATTCAGAGAAGGCCTATGATATGTCGGGGAAGGGGGGCCTGCTTATCAAACTGGATAGCATGGAGGTTGGAGGAAGTGTTTTTGACTGGATAAAGGACTTCCTTTTTGGACGATCAGTACAAGTGAGAGTGGGTAGCTGTATGTCAGAAAGCTATGAGGTAGATAATGGTACCCCCCCAGGGAAGTGTGATTAGTGTTTTGTTGTTCTCCGTTATGATTGGTGAATTATTCTCCAGGTGAGATCAGATATTTGGGAGGTGATTGTTTGCGGATGACCAGGCGCGGTGGAAGAGAGGAAGAAAAATTCCACATACAACTGAGAGAGTTCAAGAAGCAATCAGAGAAGTTGAGCAGTGGTCCCTCAGGTGGGGCTTCAAGTTCTCCATTGAGAAAACACAGACTGGGTTTCCTACTAGAAGGAATGTTTGGGTGGAAGTGTAGCTGAAGCTCTACGGGAGGAAGCTGGAGACGGTGGAAGTGTTTAGGTTCCTGAAGGTCTGATTTGACACTCGAATGACATGGGCGGAACATATTAACACAGTAGTTAGCAAAGGAAATAAAATACTGAATGTCATGCGTTGCCTGTCAGGAATGGAGTGGGGGGGGGTCGGGTAGAATGGCATTAAAAACGTTATATACAGCCCTATCAAGGTTATCACTGGACTATGGTAGTGTAGCATATGGATCAGCAGCTCTGACATCTTAAAAAAAGCTAGACGTAATCCAGGCTCAAGCTCTAAGTATACGTTGTGGAGCAGTCAGGACCTCCCCCGGTGGCAACCACATTGCTCGTCCTAATATTGATATATTTCTTAACTCCATTCTTTTACTTTAGATTTGTGTGCATTGTTGTGACTTGTTAGATATTACTGCACTGTTGAAGCTAGGAACACAAGCATTTCGCTACACACGCAATAACGCCTGCTAAATATGTGTATGTGACCAATACAATTGGATTTGATTTGAGAGATGCCGTTAAAGTTGAGAAGTACATAACTACCCATGAAATATTGGGTAAATCTTCAAGGACATAAAGTCACACATCCTGGGGGAAAAAAGGTGGTCCTAGAGTCCTGGGAGCATAAATGAGATCTGAATGCAAGTTTTTGGTGGTTAGGTAAGGGCATGGTGAGAGAGGTGGGACTGCTTGTATGCTGTCTTGAATATGTTGTATTCACTGATGGATCTAAGGACCCTAAAACAGGGAGGACAGGTGCAGCTTTTAGTGTTTCTGAGTTTCAGGTGGCAGTGACAAAAAGAGCAACAGGCCATTTATACACAGTGGAGTTGCTGGTTATGCTCTTGACTGCAGAGTGGGTGAAGGAGGTGAGGCCAGACAGGATAGTCAACTGCTCTGACTCGTGCAGCACTGATGAGCTTAATTTCTGTCACAAAGCAGACAGGATGTATTGTATGAGATTTTGCAGTGCCTGTGTCCGGTGAGACAGATGAGGGTATTTGTGATGTTCGTCTGGGTACCAGCTCATGTGGGAGTAGAGGGGAATGAGGAGGTGGATGTTCTCACCAAGCAGGCTCTCAAACATCCTAATGTTGATATGGACATGTCAATCAGTAAAGCAGAAGCTACGTGTTAATAAGAACAGTGGTTAAAAACGAATGGCAAGCAATGTGGAACAGTGAGGGAAAGGGAAGAAACCTGTATAAGATCCAGGAAAATGGTGGGGGCAGGGATGTCCTCAGGTTGAGAAGAGGGGAGGAAAGTGGAATCACAAAGCTGAGACTGGGACACACAAGGCTCAACAGTACATTGAAATTGGTGGGAAAACATACAACTGGGAGATGTAAACACAGTCGGGAAAACATGGCGACAGTGGAACACATTCTACTTCAGTGCCAGCAACATGGGAGGGAAAGGGGAGTATTTAGATTTAAGGAGTAATGGTGTTGAAGAGCCAAGCTTAAATGAACTGTTGAGAAAATCTTATGTAGTGTTTAATTATGTACTTAGTTTCCTTTAAGGAGACGATGAAAAATGGGTAAGATTGAGCCCTTTCCTATCTCTGCTCCAGTAATCCAGTCCAGTTGGGGGCGGTAATTCACCTTAGAGTTGGTTCCCAGCCGCCATATAAAAACCACAGACGAAGAAGAACCAGAACTATTCACTTTCCGGGTCAGTTTATTAATGGTACCTGCTTCTCAAAACAGCAAGAATCCCGAGGCAGTGTATACAATTTGAACAAAACGTTTTGTGAAATAAAATAGACATCACAAGAAAAATACCATGTCAGACACGGTAGGGGTACGGTTTAATAAACATCTTACTTGTCTGAATTGGTTGAAGAGACAGAATAATGGTTGAGCAATGCTAGCTAGCAAGCTACGTTAGCCGCTGTGTGGGCCGAGAAGAGTAGTGTTTGCTAACACAGGCTATCTACTGTAGGTAACGTTAGCTAGATCGAAAATAGTGCCACTGACTGTGCACGAACGGTATAACATTAGGTTTTACTTTTACAAGATTGTAGCTTAGCTATGTCACCTGACTCTCCATTTTGGTCTACTACGTACCGATTCAACTTATTCTGTTTGGCAACCATGGAGGGATTCGTGACATGTTGACAGTGCAGTAGGCTGGCTGACTATGCTGATGTAATGTTGTATGTACATGTCAATGGGACACTTTTATTCCAGGAGACAAAACCCTCAAGTGGAGATGGAAGTGAGAAGAAGGATGGAGAGTACATTAAACTGAAGGTGATTGGTCAGGTAAGATAATATGGAGAAGTGTGGATGCATCTCAGACAGGAGAGTTCGCTTCCTTGCCTTATTTCCTTTCCTATACGTGCTAATATGAAAGGACACTGGGGGAGCCATAGGCCTTTTCTCATTTGGGTAAAAGTCTGTCCTCCCGCTCTCCTCCGCCCTTATCTCGGAAACTGATAAGTGGTCGAGGAGAGTGTCAATTTGTTAGTCGGCAAATAGAAGAGGGTCCTCCCTTCCTTGATAACCTCCTTTTGGTAAGTAAGCACAAGCAAATATTTTTGTAACTAGCTCATTGTTCTTTCTGTGGCACAAGTGTATCCTACCTGAGTCCTTAGGACAAGTTTAGAAATTTGCCACAATTAAATCAGCTAATGTTTTCTCGAAGGAGAAAAGCATGCAAACATTTAAACCATACGCTGCTCCTCCTTTAATCTATTAAATGTATTTCACAACTAGCTAAATTAGTTTTATTCACTTTATACATTTATTTTGGGATTCCACCCTGTAAACGTCATTTGCCTGATGACACACCATTGGAGGAGTCTCATTTCATACTAGTGCATTTCCGTCCACCTTCCATCTCCATCGGTTACCTTTGACCTTTTACAAAAAAGAGGACGGAGGAGAGAGAGGATGCAGCAGTCGAGTAAAACCAATTGAGAAAAGGCAACAACAACAAAAAAGCCTAATTCTATCTTTACTTTCAGGACAACAGCGAAATTCACTTCAAAGTGAAGATGACAACACATCTAAAGAAGCTAAAGGAATCTTACAGTCAAAGACAGGTAGAGTTATGAAGCCCAACGATTGTCCCATCTCATTTTGACAATGTGGGTCAGAACTTCAGAATGAATGTCATCATGTTCCCAGTATCTGATGCAACCATGTGTGATTCCTTCCTGCAGGGTGTACCAATGAACACCCTAAGGTTTCTTTTTGAAGGACAGAGAATCTCAGACAACCAAACCCCCAAAGAGGTACCCCAACCCATCCCTCTTCCCTTGTATCATCCATATAGTCACTAGTCTGGGTGCCAGGCTGTTTCTCTGGCCAAACCCTTATGGAATGGCAATTCCAAACACGAACAGACTGGCACTCAGGTTATACAACCACCACTGTCTCCTAAAGTCAAAATGTTCTTATTTATTTTAATTTTTTTTAGGTGACATTTCAATTTGTTTTCCTGTGAACCTTGAACATGCTTGCAGATAAACTTTCCCCTGCGTCTTTGTCTGACTTTCTCTCCCTCCCCAGCTTGGAATGGAAGATGAGGATGTCATTGAAGTGTATCAGGAACAGACCGGTGGACTTTGGAATGATTAGACTTGCTGTATTTTTTTTCCTCATTTAGAATTTTGTATGTATTTTGCTTTTGAGCTTTGCACCATCTGGATCACACACTCTATTGGGGCTTCCATGTGCGAGGGCACAAAGAACGACTGTGTTAGAATGGATAGACGATCTGTTCTTTCTCCTTTTAAACACCTCGCACAGTCATTTCTTCTCCCTTCCTTTACAATGCAGGTAACATTGTAGTGCAGACAGCGTCATAGCTGAATGTCCCCCTATTGAGATAGAGAACACGCATACAATGACTGGTTTTCTCTAGACTCTGCTACACACGCCTCTTTCGCACCTAAAGTTTGAATATACCACCTCTGAATGCTAAAGCATTGTTTTGAATCTTTAACTATCCCACATTTCCTACCAATGATGGATATGGTCTAATGATATTTAAAATATGAAATGTTTTTATGATCAGGATGTATATTTTTGCATCCAGTATTTGTGTGTAATAATTAGTCTGTCCGTGGTCAGGGTTCCCCAACTGGCAGGCTGAATTTGGCCCGCATGTGATTATTTGCCCACGGGCCAAAAACAATATTTTTAATTGTTGGACATAAGACTGTAAAAACACCAGCGAACCTGCTACAAGTGATTTTAATTTTGGATATTTGTTTCAAAAAGAGAGCTGTGATCATATACACATGTAAGCAAGGCTTGAAATTATGTTTCAGTCAAATATATATCTGTTTGGGCTTCTTGGGGTCAATTTGCAGTCTACAAATTATTTGTAATTATGTTCTGGCCCCCTGACCACCCGTTCAAGAAAAAAATCAGCCCATGGCTGAATCTAGTTGATTCCTTTCCTAGGTGTTCTTTTTTATTTCTATTTGAATTATGTTTAAGTTCAGATAATTTCAAGGGGTTAAAGTTTCTGTTTAATCTCTGGCTTCTTCTTGGATTTAAATGTTTGTTTCCTTTTTTTATCAAGATAATCTTGCTGTATTGAACCACAACAGTAGCCACACAGAAATGTCAATGCAACAAATGACTCCTTTATGGAGGCTTTGATCCGGATGGTTTGAAGCAGATCATTTTTCTTTTTTTGAATAAAATGTTTAACAAAAACAGGACTGATATTTTCCAACTTTGACACTTGTATACCATTGCAGACAAAACAAGAATGTCCTGAATTAGGACTGCAGGTTGGATTCCTGTCCACCAGAGGGAGCTCTCGTCATGTTTATGACAAGAGTGACTGGGTATTTATTTGACATCTCACATTCCATGATACATTATGAAAACAACTTTGGCCATGTACATAGTCACATGCAGAGGGTATTTACCGTGCTGCCTATCCTCCATTCAAGGCCTTGGACAATGTAAAAGCTAAATGAGTCTTAAAATAACTGTCCAGTGGGGTTGGTTGTGATAAATGTATGTGGGTTGGAAATGTCACTTTTACTCCATTATGTAGCAGTGATGCTTCTCAATGTGATTTTTAATATGTTTACTCACAATTATCTTACCTGGAAAAGGCAAGTGTGGAAC
Source organism: Oncorhynchus tshawytscha (assembly GCF_018296145.1). NCBI lineage: Eukaryota > Metazoa > Chordata > Actinopteri > Salmoniformes > Salmonidae > Oncorhynchus > Oncorhynchus tshawytscha. The sequence goes on from NC_056435.1 coordinate 8,767,194, forward strand.
TGTAGAGAGGGAGGTACCTCATGAGTACATCACTGCGCTGCAGACGGAGCGAATATTTATTTGTAAAGCGTCCGATTTCATGGAGGCCCAGGGAAGGGAGGATGGTGTGGAGTTTGAAGGGGGGAAAGGAAGAGTAGAGGTTGAGGGAGGGGGAGGAGAGTCATTGACCAGTGACAGGGTAAGAGAAACAGCAGAGAGTGCAGAAAGAGAGAGCGACTTAGGGTCAGGTCAGTAAACTGTGTGTGTGTGTGTGTGTGTGTATATATCAGGACCTGGGTTAAGACTGCCTGGAGGAGATCTGGTTTCTAAGCCTGGGATACCTCACAGTGGCAAAACACTACCAGATGTGGGCCAGCCAGGAGACGGGGAGGGGATGGTGTGTGTGAACTCACGATATGAAGAGTGAACATGTCTCAACGCTATATATCAACTCAGTTACACATGCAGCCTTTTGCTTTTACTATTGTGCTTGCAGAACACTGAAAGTTGCTCAAATTTGTGGATCCTGACCCACCCAACCCTGACCAGTTACATCACCTTATAGAAATGTGAAACACAGCAAGAGATAATGACCTATAATTAGCTTGATGGTTTGCCAGGTTAACGTGCAAAAATTCCATACTCTTTCAATCAGATTACGTTGACTGCAGGCATCTGTCCTTGATTGGACAGCAATATCATGCTGGTCTTTGCAACAGTTTTAAAGCAAATAAGATTTTTCCCCAAATATTTATATTGTTCAACAAAATCATGTCTGCTTGTTGGATTAGGTACTCTCGTTTCCGTTGCACAAATGCAACAGTAATACGATACAAATGCACGTTCGGGTCATTATTTTAGGCCTACTGACACTCCAGTTGAACACAACACGTAATAGATATAGAACAGATAACGCACAATGTCTAAAACAACATTCTGTTACACTCTGCCCTACCTAGGACACACAACCAAAACAAAAGGAAAGGAGAGGTGAACTCAAGACAAGAGAAGCCAAAAAGGAGATCTCACATTTCAGCAGGAAAGGAGGAGATCCGCTCAAGGCAGTGTGTCGATTTCCTGTTCGTAAGCTTTCGGGGCAAATCCCCCCCCCTTGAACTCATCATGCTAGTTATTTTTCCTACAGAAATACCATCTTGAATCAATGGCTCTGATATATTGACCTGACACCATTGGAGAGATACTATTCCACAGCCAATCAGAGTGAGTCGAAGTTAGACCTGGAGGATAGAACAGGAGACAACCAGAGAAACTAAATAGCAACACGCTGTATAACAGGGTAATGTGTCCACACTACAGCCTTCATAGGGAGTATTGTACAAGCAGATGTTAAAAGTAATTGAGGACGTTAGGTGTGGAAATGTTGATATTCCAAACCACGTTAAAAACAGAATCTCTATATCTAGGCCTTCGTTTACAGTGTACCCCTTCATCCTACCCATTGGGATACATTTTAGGAAGTCATCACAATCACGCTGTTTTTACATTGCCTCGTTCAAGGATTTCTTTTAGCCTTTCAAAAACGTATGCTTAAAAACATCCAAACGGAACACCAATGACGTTCAAGTGACCGCAGGTTAAAAACGTCATCACTTTATTCTGTGAAACTGTACAAGATACAAGCCATATTGCATTAAGAAACAGCAAGTAGAAACAGCAAGATTATAAGTCTTATAAATACATATGTTCTTTTGAAAAAGGGTGAATATTTACAGAATGTGGCAATTTAATAGCTACATCCCAAATGGCACCCTATTCCCTATGTAGTTCACTACTTTTGACCAGGTCCCCTAGGGCTCTGGTCAAAAGCAGTGCACTATATAGGGAATAGGGTGCCATTTGGGACATAAACACTATACACAAGCATAATACAACTTTTTTTTTTAAAGGTGTGTTAGACATTTCTCTCTGTGCCAAGATGAATGTTCTCAGATGTCTGCAAGTTAGCGTAAAAGTAACATCAGCCGCACGTTAACAAAAACAGGAACATCAATTTAAAAAGTACAGAAGCAAGGAATGAAATGCACATATTCCAAAAACCTTTGCAATTCCTTGCAATACTTAACATACATTGGTCTTGTCAGACATTAGCCCTGTATCCCTCGTTTCTCCTTGGATGAGAAACTCACGACATAATACAAAATAGTTGAAAGACCTATTGAAAAGGTCATGGCAAAACAGACTTTCTTTGTTGCTGCCGTTACATCACTGGGTGGCACATTGTGGTTTAAAAGTCACGTTTAAATGAGATTATAGAATGTTTTAAAATGTCATGGGGGGGGGGGTTACTGAAGATTTAAAACCCTTCAAATAATGAACAAATTTTCAGTCAATGGCTCAGAAGGTCGTCAGGAGGGACATTCTCAAAGTAAAAGTACTTTTTTTCAGAGTTCAAATGTCCTACGTCCAATAGGAGATGGGAAGGGATATGCTCAGTCCGTTTCATCAAAAAAATATTTTTTTTTTAAACACACAACTCCTCCACATTAAACTTCCACAATGTTCATACGGTCGTCTCTCCTTGGTTGCGGTTACTGAGCCGTTTGTAAAACCTGCACCAACTCTGTAATGTTTTCCCTGACCAGATCCAGAACCCGGACGTGATGCCCACGATCATAGTCATCAGGTACTTGATCATGAACACCGTGAAGTCCGGGGTCATCGGGGCAAAGTTGTTGGCCGGGCACGGCACCGCAAAGCGCTTACACGTCTGCATGTGCCAGGTCTTCTCCCATTGGTCGCGGAAGGCCTGCTCGTAGAAGTAACAGGCGATGACGATGGTGGCGGGGACGGTGTACAGGACGCTGAACACCCCGATTCTCACCATCAGCTTCTCTAGTTTCTCTGTCTTGGTGCCGTCGTGCTTCATGATGGTTCTGATGCGGAACAGAGACACAAACCCGGCCAGGAGGAACGAGGTTCCGATGAAGAGGTAGACGAACAGGGGGGCCAGGACGAACCCTCGCAACGAATCCACGCTGTAGATGCCAACGTAGCACACCCCTGTGAGAAGGTCCCCATCCACCTGCCCCATGGCCAGGATAGTGATGGTTTTGACAGCCGGCACCGCCCAAGCCGCTAGGTGGAAGTATTGAGAGTTGGCCTCGATGGCCTCGTGACCCCACTTCATACCAGCAGACAGGAACCAGGTGAGGGACAGGATGACCCACCATATGGAGCTAGCCATGCCAAAAAAGTAGAGAATCATGAAGAGGATGGTGCAGCCCTCTTTCTTGGTGCCTTGGGCCACCGTCTTGTAACCGTCCTCTTTAAACTTGTCTATGCAGACCACTTTATCCTCCAGGAAGAAGCCTGCTGTGTAGGCCACCGCCACCATGAAGTAGCAGCCTGAGAGGAAGATGATGGGCCTCTCCGGGTAGCGAAACCTCCGCATGTCTACCAAGTATGTGAGCACAGTGAACAGTGTACTCACGCAACACAAGATAGACCAGATACCCACCCAGAGTTTGCCGAATTTCAGTTCCTCCTCGCGGAAATACATTAGTCCGTTGGGCTTGGTGGACTCGCATGGGGCACCACAGTCTTTCACCCCCAGGAATTTGTAGTTGAGGTAGGTTGGGACCTGAAGTTGTAGGGGACAGGAGAAGGGCTGGGCAGCAGGGCGACCGATGTTTGGGGGTAGGGTCATGAGCTCAGGCAGGTTGGGAGTGGGGTCCGAGGTAGGGATGTCCGTGTCTGAAGTGTTTTGACCCACACAGATCTCCCCAGCGCCGTGGACGGGGAAGTTCTCACAACGGAGTCTCTCTGGCCATTGAAACCCGAACTTGTTCATGAGCGCCTCGCAGCCCTGGCGTGCGCGCTCGCACAGTGATCGGCATGGGGGGATGGCCTGTTCTAGAACTGTGCACACCGGTGCGTACATGGAACACAAGAAAAACTTCAGGTCCATGGAACACTGGACCTTTACGAGCGGGTAAAACTGATGGACCTCCAGCCCCGCATCCTCCTGGTTTGCGTGTCCCAAAAGATTCGGCATGATGGTTTGATTATAGGCAATGTCCGTGCAGAGGGGGATGGAAATTGGCTGACAAAAACCGTGTTCTGGTATAGAAATTCCTTTCTCGCCATGATACTGACCGGTACACGGCTCCAGCATTAGACAAACAGTCACCAGCGCGCACCCCGTTATCCAAATCCACTCACAGGTTCTCCTTACCGCCATGATAGCAGCCCCTGTGTTCAGAACAAAAAAAATGTGTCTTAGAATATTACCCCGGAGCTGCAAAAAGCCCAAATCAATTTCAGTCCACAAAAGGTTGAAATGTCCTCTCTTCTCCCGTCTATATAAAAAGGGAGAGGAGCCTAAAGTTAAAACAAAGTTAAATGCTTGAAAATGCCCTCGGTCGCTCTCCCCACATTCCTTATTCCAGTGTTCACAGAACTCTCCAAGAAAATGGAGGATTGCTGGTGAGGGATTTATTTATTCCAATAAAACCACTGAAAACCTGTGAAATTCTAAAAGAGTTTTTTTTTTTTTTTGCAGTTCGTTTCTTTACTGACCTGGTTCTTCGTATTGGAAACAAACGTATGATTTGAAAATGGAATGCGTTGACTAATTTCTTCCAGATTACCCACAAATCTTCCTTACATCACATTATAGGTTGAAGCAAAATTGAAGTCTGCAAAACCTCATGGTTTTCCATCTCGCGTTTACAACTCAGCCAATGTTCAGCTCGAAGCGCATTGGTAAGCTATGCACTACGATTAACCCGGCTCAAAGTCTGTAGTAAATGGCAAATCTCTTCCAAAAGTATACTACTCGTCAAACTATTTCTTCCCACAACGCTAAAACCGTGATCTTCTTTCTAGAGAAACTTGCAAGATTGATTCCCCCACACACTACAGAGTTTGATCGGTTTCTTGGTGCCCACACATGCGTATTTTCAGGGGCGCCTTGAAACCACACTTTCTCCACCAATAGAATGATTTGTTTTCTCTCCCATCTCGCCATTGATTGGAGTGAAGTGAAAAGGGTGGAGTTTTATGCTATCTTCAGCGATACAGTGGATTATCTATTTTTTGTATACCTTTTTTGTTAGTCAATTAAAATATAAAAATGGTTTAGAATATACATTTTTTTTATATTCTATGTTGGGAGCGGGCTATAGATAATTTAGGAGACATTCAAACATTAGAAGTTGAAAAAGTACATTAGACCACCTATCCTACTCTTTACAGCTTCTTAGACCTACATGAAGTAATTGATGTTCTTTTGCATTCCGTATATCTCACTCTGTTTGTCAGGATAGTGTCCAGGGTTAAACTCGTAAGCCAGGCCTCTGACAAAGTAGAGCAATAATTGTAATATTTATGGTATTGTTTATTTCAGAGTGGAGCCCAAAGTTTCTGGTAAATCATCTTGGTATGTGGACTGCGAAAACTGTTAGGCAGCCAAGAACATTTTACTTATGACTTGTATCTCGATTAAGTATGTTTTAGAATTTTGCCCATGGCTCATTCATCAAATATAATTTTAAGTTGTTTGTTTGTTGAGTTTTTCAAAACAAACATGTCCTTAAAATGTAATTCTTGGTGGATGTCAGGTTGTTTTTTGGGATGGTGTTAGAGATGGCCTTGCATGCCACTGATAGAGTCAAGCTAATGGGCTGCTATTGTTGTAATGACCGACCCTGGAGATGAGGAGCAGGTACGGGGATTCAACATTTATTCAGGAACAGACAGGTAACAAAACAGGAACAGCGTCAGCACGCGGGTAAACAACGACAAATGACAATCAATGCAGAAGCCGGGAACAGAGCGGGGAACCAGACAGAAAAAGGGGAGGTAATGACAGAGGTGATTGAGTCCAGGTGAGTCCAATGAACGCTGATGTGCGTGACGGGGGGGAAGGCAGGTGTGCGTAATGATGGTGGCAGGAGTGCGTAATGCTGGGGAGCCTGGGGCCTTTGAGTGCCAGGGAGGGGGAGCGGGAGCAGGCGTGACAATTGTACCCTATTGTATGGTAATGTATTAATATTAATACAAACATTAGTCTCTCCTTATTCCTAAACATTTTTCATATTTTCCTATTGATTGGTTATCTTCACACCCACAACAGTGATTATCATGAGATAGCGGCACATAGCCTATATGATGTAACCATATGAAGTATCATTTATGTAGTTACATAGTAGTAGTCCTATACTCTTAGAAAAAAAGGGTTTCAAAGGGGTTCTTCAGCTCTCCCCATAGGAGAACCCTTTTTGGTTCCAGGTAGAACTATTTTGGGTTCCATGTAGAACCCTCTGTGGAAAGGGTTCTACATGGAGCCCTAAAGATTTCCACCTGGAACCAAAAGGGTTCTACCTGGAACTAAAAAGTTTTCTCCTATGGGGACATCCAAAGAACCAGTTTAAGTTCTAGATAGTATTTTCTTTTGTGTGGGTATTGATTTTTCCGACATGGTTTTCATGACTCTTGCTGTTTTGTAATGTGTGTGTAATATAATGACTGTTTGTTTTCTATAGAGATGGTGGTCCACTGAGTTGGGAGAGCTTATAGGGAGGAAATGCCTTGATGTTTTTCCATCCAGCATATGGATTCGCTGTTGCTCTCTCTCTCTCTCTCTCTCTCTCTCTCTCTCTCTCTCTCTCTCTCTCTCTCTCTCTCTCTCTCTCTCTCTCCTACATTCTGTTTTTCAATCAAGGCTCCCAGAGTAGAGAAAGCCATACCGTACTACCCTTCCCCTCCTCCCTCCATTCCCCTCAGAGAGACCAGCAGAACATAACCCCCGGGGTCCGCAAGTACAGCTATGTATTTATACCATCCCTCTGAATCTATGTAGCAAACCATATGGGAATGTTTTTGACTCAGGGCTGAAAGCAAGCTGCGTTGAAAAAGAGAGAGCTCTGTGTGTGTGTGTGTGTGTGTGTGTGTGTGTGTGTGTGTGTGTGTGTGTGTGTGTGTGTGTGTGTGTGTGTGTGTGTGTGTGTGTGTGTGTGTGTGTGTGTGTGTGTGTGTGTGTGTGTGTGTGTGTGTGTGTGTGTGTGTGTGTGTGTGTGTGTGTGTGTGTGTGTGTGTGTGTGTGAGAGAGCGTGCAGGCGTGCGTGCGTGCGTGCGTGCGGGCGGACATGTGTGTGTTTATACCTCAACTGTCACTGCAGTTTCTCAATGGGCCCTACTAGCCTAAAGACTACCACTGTTCCCTCTCCTATATGAACACATTATAGACCTTAACCCCAATCTCCATCTGTTATGAATGACTATACAGATACAGTCTTTGTAATCTGTTGTGAATGACTATACAGGAACAGTCATTGGGACCTGCATAAAACACCGTATCCAGGGACACACGCATGCTGATTCACGCTGTGGACGGTCAATCTAATTGGGTTTTATTCACCAGATAATCTAATGCTATGTGTTCTTATAATGATATCTAACTGCTACACCACTATTCCCGATATAGTGCACTACTTTTTACCAGGCCCCATTTGTGATGCAGACTCCAGTTCTGTGTGATGGGTGTCTTTAGGAAGCTCTGTTTTTGCTCTGCTTTACTGGCAACCGTGTGTTATTCTTAACACTACGCTGTGGCTGCGACAGAACCTAAGTAGGTGGCCTCTCCTTTTTGCCATCCTGTGTCTGTTGATTATTACCAGGGAGTGAGAATGAAAATCTTGCTGCTAAATCTTGAAACATTGATGGGAAATGTTGGTGAGAGTGCCTTTGTCTCTACGCTGGGGCGGCAGGTAGCGTAAAGGTTAGAACATTGGACTAGTAGCTGAAAGGTTGCAAGATCAAATCCCATCAAAACGGTTGGCACTGTGATAGACTACATCCAATTTGTTGAGTAGAGTGTTGAAGGCTATTTTGTAAATGACATCGCCGAAGTTGAGGATCGGTAGGATAGTCAGTTTTACGAGGGTATGTTTGGCAGCATGAGTGAAGGATGCTTTGTTGCGAAATAGGAAGCAGATTCTAGATTTAATTTTGGATTGGAGATGTTTGATATGGGTCTGGAAGGAGAGTTTACAGTCTAACCAGACACCTAAGTATTTGTAGTTGTCCACGTATTCTAAGTCAGAACCGTCCAGAGTAGTGATGCTAGTCGGGTGGGCGGGTGCCGGCAGCGATCGGTTGAAGAGCATGCATTTAGTTTGACTTGCATTTAAGGTCAGTTGGAGGCCACGGAAGGAGAGTTGTGTGGCATTGAAGCTCGTCTGGAGGGCTGTTAACACAGTGTCCAAAGAAGGGACAGAAGTATACAGAATGGTGTCGTCTGCATAGAGGTGGACAAGAGAATCACCAGCAGCAAGAGCGACATCATTGATGTAGACAAAGAAAAGAGTCGGCCCTTGAATTGAACCCTGTGGCACCCCTATAGAGACTGCCAGAGGTCCGGACATCAGGCCCTCCGATTTGACACACTGAACTCTATCTGAGAAGTAGTTGGCAAACCAGGTGAGGCAGTCATTTCAGAAACCAAGGCTGTTGAGTCTGCCGATTAGAATGCAGTGATTGACAGAGTCGAAAGCCTTGGCCAGGTCGACGAAGACAGTGGCACAGTATTGTATTTTATCGATGGCAGTTATGATATTGTTTAGGACCTTGAGCGTGGCTGAGGTGCACCCATGACCCGTTCGGAAACCAGATTGCAAAGCGGAGAAGGTACGGTGGGATTCGAAATGGTCGGTGATCTGTTTGTTAACTTGGCTTTCGAAGACTTTAGAAAGGCAGGGTAGGATATATATAAGTCTGTAACAGTTTGGGTCCAGAGTGTCTCCCCCTTTGAAGAGGAGGATGACCGCAGCAGCTTTCCAATCTTTAGGGATCTCAGATGATACGAAAGAGAGGTTGAACAGGCTAGAAATAGGGGTTGCAACAATTGCGGTGAATACTTCTTAGAAAGAGAGGGTCCAGATTGTCTAGCCCACCTGATTTGTAGGGGTCCAGATTTTTCAGCTCTTTCAGAACATCAGCTATCTGAATTTGGGTGAAGGAGAAATGGGGGAAGCTTGGGCAAGTTGCTGTGGGGGGTGCAGAGCTGTTGACCGGGGTAGGGGTAGCCAGGTTGAAAGCATGGCCAGCCGTAGAAAAATGCTTTTTGAAATTCTCGAATATCGTAGATTTATCGGTGGTGACAGTGTTTCCTAGCCTCAGTACAGTGGGCAGCTAGGAAGAGGTGCTCTTATTCTCCATCTATTGAACAATGTACAGTATGTCAGAGCTTGCCAATAGTTTCTCTTGTGCACTGTTCAAGCAGTATATTTTAATTCCAACCGGCTCATTCAACCACAACAATACGTACACTACTGGTCAAACGTTTTAGAACACCTACTCATTCAAGGGGTTTTCTTTATTTTTTTGACTATTTTCTACATTGTAGAATAATAGTGAAGTCATCAAAACTATGAAATAACACATATGGAATCATGTAGTAACCAAAAAAGTGTTAAACAAATCAAAAATATATTTTATATTTGAGATTCTTCAAATAGCCACACTTTGCCTTGACAACAGCTTTGCACACTATTGGCATTCTCTCAACCAGCTTCATGAGGTATGGAATGCATTTCAAATAACAGGTGTGCCTTCTTAAAATCGAATTTGTGGAATTTCTTTCCTTCTTAATGCGTTTGAGCCAATCAGTTGTGTTGTGGCAAGGTAGGGGTGGTATACAGCCCTATTTGGTAAAATACCAAGTCCGTATTATGGCAAGAACAGTTCAAATAAGCAAAGAGAAATAGACAGAGAAATAACAGTCCATTACTTTAAGACATGGAGTTCAGTCAACTTTGAACGTTTCTTCAAATGCAGTCGCAAAAACCATCAAGCGCTATGATGAAACTGGCTCTCATGAGGACCGCCACAGCAATTGAAGACCCAGAGTTACCTCTGCTGCAGGGGACAAGTTCATTAGTTACCAGCCTCAGAAATTGCAGCCCAAATAAATGCTTCAGAGTTCAAGTAACAGACACATCTCAACATCAACTGTTCAGAGGAGACTGCGTGAATCAGGCTTTCATGGTCGAATTGCTGCAAAGAAACCACTACTAAAAGACACCAATAATAAGAAGAGACTTGCTTGGGCCAAGAAACACAAGCATTAGACCGGTGGAAATTTGTCCTTTGGTCTGGAGTCCAAATTGGAGATTACTGGTTCCAACCACCGTGTCTTTGTGAGACATGGTGTGGGTGAACAGATGATCTCTGCATGTGTATTTCCCACTGTAAAGCTTGGAGGAGGAGGTGTGAGGTTGTGGGGGTGCTTGCTGTTGACACTGTCTGTGATTTATTTAGAATTCAAGGCACACTTACCCAGCATGGTAACCACAGCGATACGCCATCCAATCTGGTTTGCGCTTAGTGGGACTATCATTTGTTTTTCAACAGGACAATGAGCCAACACACCGCTAGGCTGTGTAAGGGATATTTTACCAAGAAGGAGAGTGATGGAGTACTGCATCAGAGGACCTGGCCTCCACAATCCTCCGACCTCAACCAAATTGAGATAGTTTGGAATTAGTCGGACCGCAGAGTGAAGGAAAAGCAGCCAACAAGTGCTCAGCATATGTGGGAACTCCTTCAAGACTGTTGGAAAAGCATTCCAGGTGAAGCTGGTTGAGAGAAGGTCAAGAGTGTGCAAAGCTGTCATAGAGGCAAACGGTGGCTATTTGAAGAATCTCAAATATAAAATATATTTGGATTCATCTAACACTTTTTTGGTTATTTCATAGTTTTGACGTCTTCACTATTATTCTACAATGTAGAAAATATAAAATAGAAATGAAAACCCTTGAATGAGTAGGTGTTCTAAAACTTTTGACCAGTAGTCTAGTTATGAAAAAAGTAAACTGAAAAAGAAATCTGATGAAATGGAGAGATTAAGTTTAGCTGACCTGAAGAACTGATGACACTAATGGAAGTTTCATAGAGATGAGACTTCGTTAAGGAAGTACGCAACCCTATCTGCACTTCAAACCATGCAGGGTTCCATCACAGCAAGATATCTGCGCAAATCTAACCCATCAATCAATTAATCATGTCTTAGACCTCATCATCAATGACTGATGCTGTTCGGTTATTGATTAATTTACAGTATTCCATTAATTAAAAACCTTTCCCGGCCTACCTCTGGAGTGTGTTTTAAAAAATAGATCACAGTTAGAGTATAGCAGCAGCACGCTCGCGTTCTCCATGTACATTTGGAGACGGAGAGAGGTGAGTATACTCCACGCTGAGCTCCCAACATCAATCATACAGAGCCTAGAGGGTCAAACAGGGAATGGCCATTTGAAGTCATTCCATTCTGCTCCGTTTTTTTTTGGTTGATTCTTTTCAGTGTTATCTTTTTGCTTTCTCATAATTTGGGTCTAATTGTGTTGCTCTCCTGGGGCTTTCTCTCCCCCCCCCCTCTCATCTCTCTCTTTCTTTTTGTCTCTCTTTCTCTCTACCAGTTACATTTTCTTGCCTCTCGGTTTTCTCTCTGCCCTTGAGTGGCGCTGAAGTCAAAATTGGCAGTAATTGTTCAAATAGGTTTCGCATAGCATATCTCCTGAGATCAAAGCTTCCGTGGGGCAGGTATGTACAGTATAAGACACTGACTAGTGTCCAGTGGTCCTGATAGATGTATCTGAACTGCATACAGAGTACTGCATGGAGTTGGGTCACCAAGGCTTCAACTGAAGGAGCAGCTTGGAGCTTGGAGTTGTTCAGGAGGAGGATGACTCCCTAATGTCTCATACATAAGACAGCTATGTGTCTGACTCTGACCCACTGAAATAGATCTGTGAAACAGTCCCTTCCTATTCAATTTGATGGTCTTCATGGTACAGTAGGTTAGATTGTTATCACACTGAGGCGTACAGGAGAACATTTGACCTTGATTTGCTCACAAATTCCATTACTCTTTGACTGATAATTCACTTTCCGCCTGTGTTGTACCACAATCATTGATTCTCTGGTCTAAATAGGGGGGGGGGAG
>NC_056435.1:8781637-8816637 GCF_018296145.1 Oncorhynchus tshawytscha
TTGTGTAAACTAAGTGGTATGTTAGGCAGCCATCTTGGACTCATCACAACAAAATGAAGAGAGAAACCCCCACTGAGGTTCTTGAGCTTGGTTCTGTTAAAACTAGCTGTGTCTCAGGTCTGGATGGAGGATTTTGTAAACACAGGGTTGCTTGAGACAGCTGAGGATTTAAGCTTACATTAACCTGGGATGATAGATTGTGTGTCTGTGTTAAATGTGTGTTATCCAGCTCATACTGTGATGTACTGTACAGTATGTCTGTGGGATAACACCTGTGAACATCAATTCAGCGCACCCCACGGGTTTAGTGTGTGTGTGTGTGTGTGTGTGTGTCCATGGACACGTGTACAGTATTTGTACGTACGTGTGACACATACTAGTAGAAGAAACCGCAAGAGAGCGCTAAAACAAGTTATAAGGGCGATGGAGTGACAAGGGTAGAGAATAGGGATCAAATGACTGAATGGGGGGATGGGCGGGGGGAGGAAGAGGAGGTGGATGGAGGGGGCTAAGGGGGGGTCAGTCTCCAGAGAGGAGTCTTGCGATTACTTACTCGCCACTCTCAGTATGGAAGATAAAAGCGAATGAAAAAACATGTATATTCCGAGGCAGCACCAGCACCCACACCGCTGGCTCATGTTTCATTTATCCAGCTCCCTTCCCTCCCTAACACACACACTGTCAGGCACAAATGAACACACACACACACAATTGCATACATATTTATACATATGCACACACACATTGATAACATTCACCATTTACATTTTTGTTTTATTCACAAATCCATGGCCATGTAGGATCAGCCTGTTACTAGTCAGCCATAGTGACAGATACTATTTAAACTAAACAAATTAGTGCTTCTCTTACTCCCATGAACTGGACTCCTGTAACCTGCGATGCCAGTAAGCATATCTCTCCTTCTCATTCACTCTCTCTATCTCTCTCTCCCTTCCTTCCATCTTTTCATCTCCCCACTCAATTATCCTCCCATCATCCAAATTCCAGAGAAAGTGGTGTTGAGAAAAACCAGGCCTCTCCTCTCCAACAGATCTCTCTATCTCTCTCTATCTCCCTTTCCCTCTCTCTACCTCTCCCTCTCTTTCTCTCTCAGTGTCTCCATCTCCCCTTCTCCTCCCTCTGATACACATACACACACATGGAGGTCATCAGGCCTATGCTATTGCCCACCTCAGAGATACCATAACCTCACAGATTACATAGGGTCTGTATAGATGCTATATTTAAGCAATAAGGCCCGAGGTGGTATGGTATATGGCCAATATACCACGGCTAAGGGCTGTTCTTAGGCACGACGCAACGTGGACTGGCTGGACACAACCCTTAGCCGTGGTATATTGGCCATATACCACAAACCCCTGAGGTGCCTTATTGCTATTATAAACTGGTTACCAACGTAATTATATACAGTCTAATATACCACAGTGGTCAGCAAATCAGCATTCAGGGCTCGAACCACCCAGTTTATAATGGCCATTATACAACGGGTGGGTACTAATCTTGAATGCTGATTGGTTAAAACCGCATTCCAGCCTGTGTCTATTCCACAAGTTACCACCGGTTAGATCTATGCATTAAAATGCCTATTTACTCTGTTTCATTTTACTGCGCAATCCACTGTGTCATCAGCCCAGCCAGGCAATTTATAAACTTAATCTGCACTCTAAAAAGCATCTACACATTATCTCACATTTCTTTTAGACTAACATTTCATTTTCAACATTGGAGATTTATATAAACCTTGGTTTCTGTTTATCCGACATTTGCAACATTGTTTCAATATTCAAATTCGATCTCCAGCTGTCCTATATCAATGAACGTGTCAGGAATCAGGATGAGACAGACAGGCAGGCAGATTTTCTCAGCCAGTCGAAATCATGATTCAGCATCATTATTATGGATATATACAAATATCTATCAATAGAAAACAGGTCAAACTAAACGAAATGCAGCTAGTTTGCAGTCTTTACAGCTTCAGTTTGGTAAGGTTCTGCTTTTCTTTTCTTAGTCAACCTTGTGTTCTTTTTCTTTGTGTTCTTGAACGTAGCCCTGTTTCTTTGTGTTCTGGAATGTAGCCCTGTTTCTTTGTGTTCTGGAATGTAGCCCTGTTTCTTTGTGTTCTGGAATGTAGCCCTGTTTCTCTGTGTTCTGGAATGTAGCCCTGTTTCTTTGTGTTCTGGAATGTAGCCCTGTTTCTCTGTGTTCTGGAATGTAGCCCTGTTTCTTTGTGTTATGAAATGTAGCCCTGTTTCTTTGTGTTCTGGAATGTACCCTTTTCTTTGTGTTCTGGAATCTATTCCTGTTTCTTTGTGTTCTGGAATGTAGCCCTGTTTCTTTGTGTTCTGGAATGTAGCCCTGTTTCTCTGTGTTCTGGAATGTAGCCCTGTTTCTTTGTGTTCTGGAATGTAGCCCTGTTTCTCTGTGTTCTGGAATGTAGCCCTGTTTCTTTGTGTTATGAAATGTAGCCCTGTTTCTTTGTGTTCTGGAATGTACCCCTTTTCTTTGTGTTCTGGAATCTATTCCTGTTTCTTTGTGTTCTGGAATGTAGCCCTGTTTCTTTGTGATCTTGAACGTAGCCCTGTTTCTCTGTGTTCTTGAATGTAGCCCTGTTTTTGTGTTCTTGAACGTAGCCCTGTTTCTCTGTGTTCTTGAACGTAGCCCTGTTTCTTTGTGTTATGGAATGTAGCCCTGTTTCTCTGTGTTCTGGAATCCTGTTTCTCTGTGTTCTTTGCCCTGTTTCTTTGTGTTCTGGAATGTAGCCCTGTTTCTTTGTGTTCTGGAATGTAGCCCTGTTTCTTTGTGTTCTGGAATGTAGCCCTGTTTCTTTGTGATCTTGAACGTAGCCCTGTTTCTCTGTGTTCTTGAATGTAGCCCTGTTTTTCTGTGTTCTTGAACGTAGCCCTGTTTCTCTGTGTTCTTGAACGTAGCCCTGTTTCTTTGTGTTATGGAATGTAGCCCTGTTTCTCTGTGTTCTTGAACGTAGCCCTGTTTCTCTGTGTTCTTGAACGTAGCCCTGTTTCTCTGTGTTCTTGAACGTAGCCCTGTTTCTTTGTGTTCTGGAATGTGTTTCTTTGTGTTCTGGAATGTAGCCCTGTTTCTTTGTGTTCTGGAATGTAGCCCTGTTTCTTTGTGTTCTGGAATGTAGCCCTGTTTCTTTGTGTTCTGGAATGTAGCCCTGTTTCTTTGTGTTCTGGAATGTAGCCCTGTTTCTTTGTGTTCTGGAATGTACCCTGTTTCTTTGTGTTATGGAATGTAGCCCTGTTTCTTTGTGTTCTGGAATGTAGCCCTGTTTCTTTGTGATCTTGAACGTAGCCCTGTTTTTCTGTGTTCTTGAACGTAGCCCTGTTTCTCTGTGTTCTTGAACGTAGCCCTGTTTCTTTGTGTTCTGGAATGTAGCCCTGTTTCTTTGTGTTCTGGAATGTAGCCCTGTTTCTTTGTGTTCTGGAATGTAGCCCTGTTTCTTTGTGATCTTGAACGTAGCCCTGTTTTCTGTGTTCTTGAACGTAGCCCTGTTTCTCTGTGTTCTTGAACGTAGCCCTGTTTCTTTGTGTTATGGAATGTAGCCCTGTTTCTCTGTGTTCTTGAACGTAGCCCTGTTTCTCTGTGTTCTTGAACGTAGCCCTGTTTCTCTGTGTTCTTGAACGTAGCCCTGTTTCTTTGTGTTCTGGAATGTGTTTCTTTGTGTTCTGGAATGTAGCCCTGTTTCTTTGTGTTATGGAATGTAGCCCTGTTTCTTTGTGTTCTGGAATGTAGCCCTGTTTCTTTGTGTTCTGGAATGTAGCCCTGTTTCTTTGTGTTCTGGAACGTAGCCCTGTTTCTTTGTGTTATGGAATGTAGCCCTGTTTCTCTGTGTTCTTGAACGTAGCCCTGTTTCTCTGTGTTCTTGAACATAGCCCTGTTTCTTTGTGTTCTGGAATGTAGCCCTGTCTTTCATTTTTGTTCATTGATTTCATCTGCGTTCGTTTCTCACCTGGTCTCATCAGCTCCCTTTTTAGTTCAGTTCTTTCTGTTTGTATGGTTGTGAGGTATTGTTTGTTTTTGACTGCCTACCTATGTTTGACCATTGCCTGCCTGTAACCACAATTCCTGCCTTCTGTGAAGGCTTAATAAACATCTGCCGCGCTCTGCGCATGAATGTATACCTTTTTCTCCCTGAGTATTCATTACAAGTTTGATGCGATTGTGTTTGCTGTGTTGTTGGCTAGCTCCTCTGAACAAGTGTCCTGACGAGAGAGCACATTTTCTATGCCAGGCGAAATTGTGCATCATTAGCTCATTGTTATGGATCTACCCAAATAAATGTCTGGCAACCAAACTGATAGAACGAACGACCAGCCGGCTAGGGTAGCAACCCTAGATTTGTGCCCGGACTATATCTTGTGGAAAGGATGAAATAGTATGAATAAATTAATAATATTGTTTTAATTAAAATATGTAAATCATTATTTGAATATGTTGGCAACCCGTTAAATATAAAAGTGATTATGCCCTCGAAGCCGGTGTTTAGCGGATATATTGTCACAGTTTGCCAATATAACAACACCATGCCAATATATATTCCAAACACCCTTCTTGGCGTTATCACTTAATTATAAACTGGGGGGTTTGAGCCCTGAATGCTGATTGGCTGACAGCCGTGGTATATCAGACCATATACCACAGGTATAACACAACATTTATTTTACTTCTCTAATTACCTTGGTAACCAGTTTATAATAGCAATAAGGCACCTCAGAGGTTTGTCATATATTACTAACTTACCACGGCTAAGGGCTGTATCCAGGCACTCCTTGTTGCGTTATGCTTAAGAACAGCCGTTAACCGTGGTATATTGGCCATATACAACACCCCCTCATGCCTTATTGCTTAAATATACCACGCCTAAGGGTGGTTTATTTGCATGACGCAAAGCGGGGTGCCTCGATACAGCACTTAGTGGTTTGTTGGCCATATATCACAAACTCAATAGGTGCCTTATTGCTGTTATATACCAAATATAACAGTAAACAAGTTGTGTCACACCCGTGGTATATTATCTGATATACACATGGCTGGAATGCTGTTTCAGAACCCAGGACCGAAACTACCCGGTTTATAATAGTCCTTTAATGGGAGTTGTAGGCTCCCTTTGCTGGATCACATATCAGACTGGGATGTATGCTATCCATTGTCTCTCTGATTCATTTGCCAGATGTGAGAGTGAAGGGCCCCTGAGCCACAAAGCTCTTTCATAGCTAATATTCCCATAATGATAGCCAGAGATGAGCCAACATAAAGATCCCAGAGATAAACCAACATAAAGATCCCAGATAGATTATAGCTTTCAGAAATGTAATGATATTGAATACACATCCAGAAGACTTGTGTAACTCAGGACTGATACAGCATTCTATGTGAAATCAGAAACTCAGTGACCACTTAGCTACCTTAGCTTTTGGTAGAGATCCTGGAAAAGTCAACAAGCGTCTCTTTGGATTTGCTAGTGCAATGCAGTGACCCAGAGGTCTCCTATAACCAGAGAAGAATCCACCTATGGCAGAAGTGGAGGTATACCCATGGACTGGTTTCCCAGCACAGCAGCTCTATCGTCCGGCTGTGTCGGTGTGGCTGAGCTGATAATGTGTTTTCCTGCTGTTCCACAGGTCTGGCTTTGTCACTTGATACCGTTGACCGCCTCAGACAGATGGATGACGTGAAAGAAAGAGTCAACCTTTATCTCCCCTTTAGCCCTTTCCTCGTCCCCTTGATGCCCGCTCTGTGAAGGTTCCCAGGGGACCGTTTCAGGAGGAGAGGTTAGATACGGGCGAGTTGCTCTGAGGAGGAAACAGCAGTAAGTCTCAAATCTGATAACCACCACTTCAAACAACCACTTAAAGTCAGAGCTTTGTCTTTTTTTTTTAAAAGAAGGGTTTATCCACTGATATGAACCATATTGTAACCGGCTTAAACAAGGCTTCTGAATGATCTGTGTAACGTGTGATTTGGATGATCCCACTAGAATCTAGATCTCTGTTTTCTGATACATTTACCCACTTTATTCACCCCCACCATTGCGACAAGGCTGTAGCAGTGACATGGTCATATTCCGATAATTACACCAATAAGGAGTTACTTTCTAGCTGGTAATTATTTGTCCAGTTGTCATTAGGGTGGAAAGGGTGCATCTGATTGTGGCCCTCTGATGTCATCTGACTGGACTGTTGTAATACAGACCGTGGTGTAGTGGACATGGAATGTAGTGCGTACAGAATCAACTGCTGTCACGGACAATGTGTGAGGCTCTTGGCCCTGTCTGAGAAGCTGATGCAACTAGCTGAAATAAAGCCAGTAGATTGTGACACTGACATGACATCACAGGAGTTCAATTACCAAAGATAATATAATCAAAAGGCAAGACCCTAGGGCCTCCCGGGTGGCACAGTGGTTAAAGGTGCTGTACTGCAGCGCCAGCTGTGCCACCAGAGACTCTGGGTTCGCGCCCAGGCTCTGTCGTAACTGGCCACGACCGAGAGATCCGTGGGGCGACGCACAATTGGCCTAGCGTCGTCTGGGTTTGGCCCGTAGGGATATCCTTGACTCATTGTGCACCAGCAACTCCTGTGGCAGGCCAGGTGCAGTGCACGCTAACCAAGGTTGCATGGTGTTTCCTCCAGCACATTGGTGCGGCTGGCTTCTGGTTTGGATGCACGCTAAGAAGCATTGGTTGGGTTGTGTATCGGAGGACGCATGACCTTCTCCTGAGCCCGTACGGGAGTTGTAGCAATGAGACAAGATAGTAGCTACTAACAATTGGATACCATGAAATTGGGGAGAAAAAGGGGGTAATTATTTTGTTTTTTTAACACACGATCACAGAGCATTCAATCACATAATGACTTACACGATCACAGGGGGGACTTTTTTCTTCTGGCTTTTTTCATCATTGATCTCTGATTTTATAAGATCAACGAATATGGAGAAAGTTGTGCTTTCAATCCACACATTGGCTCCATTAACCGTTACATATTGAGGAATTAAACAGAGTGCCTCGTGGGTGACAAGAGTGACAACAACACCTCCAGCTACAAACCTCCACCCAACACCCTCTCTAGACGTTCTCAGAGAGCACCTTTTATTCCATGAAGTCTTTGAAATGAAATAAAAGATATTGTGTAAAAAAGGGCAGGAAGGGTACTGGGGATTCCTGCACTGTTGATGCTATGTTAAAGAGCACATGATATTAACATCCCATTACCATCCCATTCACACACATTAACATGACAAGCTGCCTGAAGGGGGGGCCCAGTGCACCCTGGGATACCCCGGACAATAGAGCTCCTCCCACAGGTCAGTCACAGGGAGGAGTAGAGAAAAGGAGAGGAGAAGAAAAAAAAGAATAAGAGAGAGAGAAGAGAGAAAGAGGGAGAAAGAAGTAGGGCTGGTGTAAGGGAAAAGGGTAGAGCAGGACAAAGAGAAAGAATAGGCAGGGGGATACAAAAAAAAGAGGAGTTTGAGTGGGCGGACTAACTTGAGGGAGAGACGCAGACTGAAAAGTGCTCCGAAAGGCATCTAGAGCTATAGGACACTGAGATTATGTTATATAAACTACGGTTCTATGGAGAAAGTAGCCAACTGGTCCAACTGTGTATGCATTCCTGTGTACTGTTTACACACAACCTCAAATGACAGACCATCTTTACTTGATTTCAACTGGTATTGCTAATATCTCTTGAATGAAATGTTATGTAATGAATTAGTGAGAGTGATAAGGACACTGTAAAGTCTGTCATGTAAATCATGGAGATTTGAATTGTATTTCTCCTCTGTTCAGTCCTCCACTTGTCCCACTGACTCATCTTACACAAACAAACCTCAGTCTTGCACAACACCACAAGTGTTCCCAAAGTCATCAATATTTATCAGTCAACACCCTCTACTTTTGATGTTTAGATTCTGGCAAATTTTGTAGCCGACCCCGTCCTCTCTCACTCGCTCTCTCTCTCCCCGCCTCCTCTCTCGTTCCCCCCTCTGTTTTCTTTTTAAATGTTTGCCCCGAGGCCCTGGCCACAGTTCATACACGACAAAACACTTCTAGATTTTTGCATCATTTGCTGACCCGCAGAGGTCACTGAGGGCCAAAGGGTCATGGGTAGAGGCTTTGACTGAATTGTGCAGGGGCCATCTTGGAGGGAGAGCAGAGCAGACCTTTTCTCTTTCTTCTCTGTTCTCCTCCGTCTTCTGAAATTGGAGATGTGTCCTCCCTTCTCAATAAATCTCTTGTCACTTCCTCAGTTGAACAGGGTTCACGTTCCAACTGAATTCAGGCCTTGGTTTTTACTTCTTCCATCCCTATTCTTTTTCAATTTGGAGCCTTGGTGTACCGGTATGTCTTTTCTATTGGGAGGAAGTTAGTCCTTGGGAGGTTGACACATTCAAACCATTTCTATCTGAAACAAATGTGTGTCTAGACGGCTTATCAGTGTGTGGCTGCCATATATGTGTCTATGACTCCTGGAGGCACAGTCTCCTCCTGTGTGAGTGAGTGGGTTAAGCTCTGAGTGGAGAGGGAACACGAAGAGACTTCCTGACGCCTGATCACTCGCAGTGTGAGTCTAATCATGGCACTGAGACGCCCCTGTGTGAGAAAGCAAGGAGCAGAGCAACACACTCAGCACACCAAGAGAGAGAGAGAGAGAGAGAGAGAGATGCCAGAGGAGGAGAGGGAGAGGAAGGGGTAGGAATTAGATAAGTGGTTAGTGTTTTAGAGAGGGAGGGAGGAATTGAGAATCCATTTTAATGTTTCAGAAGCCATTGCAAAATAATCTGTGTATCGCTCTATGTTTAACTGTAACCCATATTGCTATGGGGCTGTTTCAGGACCCTCCAATCACATTCTAAGGAGATGCAACGCGCCATTAGGCAAAACATATGAGCTGTCCTCCCAGGAATAGCCCTGGGTTCATTGCTAGCTTCCCCCTCTTCCCCTCTTCCCCACTCCCCTCTTCCCCCGCTCCCCTCTCCCTCCCACAGGCACAGAGGGGTAGAGGCTTGGGGCTCAAAGGAGTAGGGCAACCTAAACATAGACCTCTGGCTGGGGGGAAGGAGAGAGGGGTGTGGGGGTGTGGAGGAAGTTCAAACGGCCAATTGTTTCTATACAAGCAACTTGACCACATGGTCATTAGTGGCATGATAAAGCTCAGTGGGAGTAGAGGACGTGTCCGGCCGGAGTCAACGAACCTAAACACTGCTGTAAATCTCAAAAGGGGCTCTGACCTGTCATGCTGATGATGAGTACACACATCTGTGGCGATGAGTACTCGTCTTTAGTTGGGGTCAGAAATAGAGAGAGAAGAGCATATGACAGCAGCTAACAACGCCATCCTCTTGGCAGAGGATGCAGCTAACATCATTTCCCAAGTCACTACTCTACTTTAGGTAGAATGAGACATAAACTGTAAGTCAGTATGTGAAGTGTGTGAGCTGCAGACATGGACTAGCAAGGACAACAGCTAGCCTCCTCTGGGAAAGAGGTCACATGTCTAATGAAGAGGAATACAAGGTTAGGACAATTACAGGGTTATTAATTGGACAGTGCTCGCTCTGGGCTGCTCTGGGCTTATAGACTGAGGAGGCACAGATATGTAAGCACCCTCCCTTATATGCAGTTCAAGCGAGAATGTGGACACAAATACACACACACACACCAAAGAGAGAGAGACACAGAGAGAGAGAGAGAGAGAGAGAGCGAGCGAGAGCGAGAGCGAGAGAGAGATGCACACAGACACACACACTTATATAAAACACATACTGCAGTGACATTTATTTGGTGTGAAAGTCACACAGGGATGTGATTCCCCTGAGAGAAGAAATATGAATGGCTCATTCCTTTACCAATGAGATTACCATACCCTCCATCTCTACCTTCATGGTGGAGGTGGAGAAAGATGTCTGGAGGATGAGACAGGGCCGATTGCAGGGTGTCGGGCCTCAGAGCTGCAGGGGTTGGGATACCCCAGCAAGACTGAGAGAAGACAGAGATGGGATTAGAGATGAGATTAGGGCAGAAGACACACAGAGATACTGCCGGGCAGGCTTCAATAAAAGATATCATCTGTGCATGGCATTTTTGGTTGATCTCTCTCTCTAGTTTGTCCTGACAGGCAGTCAGGCAGAGACACACATAACCTCCCCTGTTCTTACCAGAGGCTGCATTCTAAACGGTGTGCTCCATGTCAGTGTGTTTGAGCAGAGTGATTTCAGAGGCTCACTCGAGGCACCTCACTGTGGCTGTGAAAGGCTGAGAACAGCTTGATCTCTGGAGCAGTGAGGGCTCTATTCAACCTGTATTGCTGAGGCGTGAGAGATACACTAGAAATGTAAGGGTCATTTCCTATTGAGCCGACATCTGCAGCGGTTGCCGTGAATGCAGTCTCCGCTAACACGGGAACGTTGCCTTCAAATTTCAATCAAGCTGGAACGCGGAATTTCGAATTGAATAGAGCTCTAAATTAATACTCAACAAACCCTGGAATTCAGCAGTTCACACAAGAAAGGCCTAATGGAATTAACCCTTTAAACGGCAAAGCTTTGACTCCAGACCTTTTTATTTAGTCAGCTTGACAGGCAGATCAAGGCTTTACTCCTGTGTTATGGCAACACGTGCTGGGTATAGAAACAGTAGGTTCAACTGCCGGTCACATGAGAGGGAGAGCGGGAGAGGGAGAGAGGGAGATAGAGAGAGAGAGATAGAGGTGTGTGAAAGAGAGCGAGATGGGTGTGTGTGTGAGAGCGAGAGAGGGAGGGAGTGTGTGGTTTCCCCCCCTTCCTCTCTATAATCCTTCCTCTCTACATCCCTCTATCCCTTCCTCCATCCCTGTCTCCCTCACTCCCCCCTCCTTCCATCCCTCCCTCCCTCTAACCCTCTCTCCCAGGGAGCTATTGTGGATCCCCAGGACAATGGGAGGTTCTTCCTGCTCCACTGAGAGAGAAGAGAAGAGTAGTCTGCTGGAACGGGATGCCATGGCGTTTACAGCCCTGGGGTCTTAAATACCTCGACTGTGTCAGCATCAACCTAGTGTATGTTCAGTTTTTTTTTATTTTAAATGTAACCTTTACTTAACTACGGAAAGTCAGTTAAGAACAAATTATTATTTACAATAACAGCCTACCCCAGCTAACTGTGCGCCGCCCTATGGGACTCCCAATCACGGCCGGTTGTGATACCTGGAATCGAATCAGGGTCTGTAGTGGCGCCTAAAGCACTGAGATGCAGCGCCTTAGACCGCTGCGCCACTCGGGATGGGACATCACGCCCAGAGCATACACATATACAGTTGAAGTCGGAAGTTTACATACACCTTAGCCAAATACATTTAAACTCAGTTTTTCACAATTCCTGACATTTAATCCTAGTAAATATTCCCTGTTTTAGCTCAGTTAGGATCACCACTTTATTTTAAGGATGTGACATGTCAGAATAATAGTAGAGAGAATTAATTATTTCAGCTTTTATTTCTTTCATCACATTCCCAGTGGGTCAGAAGTTTGCATACACTCAATTAGTATTTGGTAGCATTGCCTTTAAATTGTTTAACTTGGGTCAAACATTTCAGGTAGCATTCCACAAGATTCACACAATAAGTTGGGTGATTAACAACATGATGCAGCCACACCTGTGCTTCACGGTTGGGATGGTGTTTTTCGGCTTGCAAGACTCCCCCTTTTTCCTCCAAATATAAAGATGGTCATTATGGCCAAACAGTTCTATTTTTGTTTCATCAGACCAGAGGACATTTCTCCAAAAAGTACGATCTTTGTCCCTTTGTGCAGTTGCAAACCGTAGTCTGGCTTTTTTATGGCGGTTTTGGAGCAGTGGCTTCTTCCTTGCTGAGCGGCCTGTCAGGTTATGTCGATATAGGACTCAATTTACTGTGGATATAGATACTTTTGTACCTGTTTCCTCCAGCATATTCACAAGGTCCTTTGTTGTTGTTCTGGGATTGATTTGCACTTTTCCCACCAAAGTACATTAAACTCTAGGAGACAGAACTCGTCTCTTTCCTGAGCAGTGTGTCGGCTCCGTGGTCCCATGGTGTTAATACTTGCGTACTATTGTTTGTACAGATGAACGTGGTATCTTCATGCATTTGGAAATTGCTCCCAAGGATGAACCAGACTTGTGGTGGTCTACAATTTTTTTCTGAGGTCTTGGCTGATTTCTTTTGATTTTCCCATGATGTCAAGCTAAGAGGCACTGAGCTTGAAGGTAGGCCTTGAATATCATGCACAGCCACACCTCCAATTGACTCAAACGATGTCAATTAGCCTACCAGAAGCTTCTAAAGCCATGATATTTTCTGGAATTTTCCAAGCTGTTTAAAGGCACAGTCTACTTAGTGTATGTAAACTTCTGACCCGCTGGAATTGTGGAATCTGGAATCTGTCTGTAAACAATTGTTGAAAAAATGTCTTGTGTCATGCACACAGATGTCCTAACCAACTTGCCAAAACTATAGTTTGTTAACAAGAAATTTGTGGAGTGGTTGAAAAATGACTTTTAATGACTCCAACCTAAGTGTATATAAACTTCTGACTTCAACTGTATTTACTTGAATGTACAATACCGTTTGATATGCGTCAACAGCAACCATGGTAAAATCCTCTGCATTATCATTAACAGCAGACTCGTATATTTCCTCAGTGAAAACAATGTACTGAGCAACTGTCAAATTGCCTTTTTACAAAATTACCTTACGACAGACCACATATCACCCTGCACACCCTAATTGACAAACAAATCAAAACAAAGGCAAAGTCTTCTCATGTTTTGTTTATTTCAAAAAAGCTTTTGACTCAATTTGGCATGGAGGGTCTGCTATACAAAGGGTTGGAAAGTGGTGTTGGGGGAAAAACAAACAACATTATAAAATCCATGTACACAAACAAAATGTGTGCGGTTAAAATTGGCAAAAAACAAACATATTTCTTTCCACAGGGCAGTGGGGTGAGACAGGGATGCAGCTTAAGCCCCACCCTCTTCAACATACATATCATCGAATTGGCGAGGGCACTAGAACAGTCTGCAGCACCCCCGGGCCTCACCATACAAGAATCTGAAGTCAAATGTCCACTGTTTGTTGATGATCTGGTGCTTCTGTCCCTGACCAAGGAGGGCCTACAGCAGCACCTAGATCTTCTGCACAGATTCTGCCAGACCTGAGCCCTGAAAGTAATCTCAGTAAGACCAAAATAACTGTGTTCCAAAAAAGGTCCAGCTGCCAGGACCACAAATACAAATTCCATCTAGACATCGTTGCCCTAGAGCACACAAAAAGCTATAAATACCTCGGCCTAAACATCAGCGCCACAGGTAACTTCCATAAAGCTGTGAACGAGCTGAGAGAAAAGGTAGTAGTAGGGCCTTCTGTGCCATCAAAAGGAACATAAAATTTGACATACCACTTAGGATCTGGCAAAAAATATTTGAATCAGTTATAGAACCCATTGCCCTTTATGGTTGTGAGGTCTGGGGTCCGCTCACAAACCAATAATTCACAAAATGGAACAACCACCAAATTGAGACTCTGCAGCAGAATTCTGCAAAAATATCCTCAGTGTACAACGTAAAACACCAAATAATGCTTGCAGAGCAAAATTAGGCCGATACCCACTAATGATCAAAATCCAGAAAAGAGACGTTAAATTACAAGCACATAAAAGGAAGCGAGAAGGTTTGGCAGGTAGCCTTGAGGCTACCTAAATTCTATCAGCATATTGATTGCAGCACCAGCGCGGGCAATACACAGGACCATTGCTACTCTAACTTCCGCAATGCATGTAAGGCCCTCCCTTCAGCAAATCCGACCATGACTCCATCTTGCTTCTACTGCCCAAACAGAAACTCGAACAGGATGTACCCGTGACTAGAACCATTCAACTGGTCTGACCAATCGGAATCATCGCTTCAAGATTGTTTTGATCACGCGGACTGGGAAATGTTCCAGGCAGCCTCAGAGAATAACATCAATCTATATGCTGACTGTGAGTGAGTTTATAAGGAAGTGCATTGGAGATGTTGTACCCACTGTGACTATTCAAACCTACCCTAACCAAAAACCATGGATGGATGGCGGCATTCGCGTAAAACTGAAAGCGCAAACAACCGCAATTAACTATGGAAAGAGGACTGGGAATGTGGCCGAATATAAACAGTGTAGTTATTCCCTCCGCAAGGCAATCAAACAAGCGATATACCGGTACATGGTCAAAGTGGAGTCGCAATTCAACGGCTCAGACACAAGACGTATGTGGCAGGGTCTACAGGCAATTACGGACTACAAAAAGAAAAGCAGCCACGTCACGGACACCGACGTATTGTTTCCAGACAAACTAAACACCTTCTTTGCCCACTTTGAGGATAATACAGTGACATCGTCGCGGCCTGCTAACAAGGACATCCCCAGCCGCGTCCTCAGAGCATGCACAGACCTGCTGGCTGGTGTGTTTACGGACATATTCAATCGCTCCCTATCCCAGTCTACTGTCCCCACATGCTTCAAGATGGCCACCATTGTTCCTGTACCCAAGAAGGCAAAGATAACTGAACTAAATGACTACCGCCCCGTAGCACTCACTTCTGTCATCATGAAGTGCTTTGAGAGACTAGTCAAGGATCATATCACCTCCACCTTACCTGCCACCCGAGACCCACTTCAGGTCCACAGACGATGCAATCGCCATCACACTGCCCACTGCCCTATCCCATTTGGACAAGAGGAATACCTATGTAAGAATGCTGTTTCTTTGACTACAGTTCAGCATTCAACACCTTAGTACCCTCCAAGCTCATCACTAAGCTGGAGGCCATGGGTCTCAACCCCGCCCTGTGCAATTGGGTCCTGGACTTTCTGACGGGCCGCCCTCAGGTGATGAAGGTAAGAAACAACATTTCCACATCGCTGACCCTCAACATTGGGGCCCCACAAGGGCTAAACAGCACTCACTAACTCAGAGAGGCTGCTGCCTACGTAGAGACTCAAATCATTGGCCACTTTAATAACTGGATCACTAGTCACTGTAAACAATGCCACTTTAATAATGTTTACATATCTTACATTACTCATCTCATATGTATATACTGTATCTTATACCATCTATTGCACCTTGCCTGTGCCGCTCAGCCATACATTTATATGTACATATTCTTATTCCATCCCTTTAGATTTGTGTGTTTTTAGGTAGTTGGGGAATTGTTAAACAAATCCATTTTTGATAAACTCCCATATCTATTGATTGAAATGCCACAATGTGCCTTCACAGCAGCAAGATTTGTTGCCACAAGAAAAGGTCAACCAGTGAAGAACAAACACCATTGTAAATACAAACCATATGTATGTTTATTTATTTTCCCTTTTGTACTTCTATTTGCACGTTGTTGTAACACTGTACATAGCCATAATATGACATTTGAAATGTCTCTAATCCTTTGGAACTTGTGTGTGTGTAATGTTTACCGTAATTGTTTTGTTTATTTCCCTTTTGTTTATTATTTATTTCACTTGCTTTGTGAATGTAAACATATGTGTCCCATGCCAATCAAGCCCTTGAATTGAAGGAAAGAAAAGAAAGAAAGAAAAAGAAAGAAAGAAAGAAAAGAAAAAAGAAAGAAAGGGAAAAAAAAGAAAGAAAGGGAAAAAAAAGAAAGAAAGGAAGAAAAAAGAAAGAAAGGAAGAAAAAAGAAAGAAAGAAAAAAATAATTAAAGAAAAGAAAGAAACATTGGCATCAATATTCTCACACCTGGCTCAGACACCTGTGCTGATATAAAACTCCCATAACCACAGATCTATTGGATACAGTTCCATGCAGCTGGCACAGTAGCCTTCCGTGGCCTGAGGTCTGACACTATACGGATGGACCATATTGCCCTGCCACAGCTGTATTCAGCCCCATAGGCTAAGGATAGCACTAGCAATGTCCCAAATGCCAAAGTAGTGTACTAAATAGGATATAGAGAGCCATTTGGGACTCACTCGCTTTCTGTCTGCTGAGAACAATCATAACCAGTCCCAAAGAGGAGACAGGGAAACCGTGAATCTCGCTAAATGATCAGCTAATATCCCTGCCGTTCTAATGAGAAGGCTGCTACTCCACTTGGACTGACAAGGCCAGCAGGTTTTCTTACAGTTTTATCAAAAACAGTCTCCATTCAACTCCGCTTTGGAAAATGAGCAGCCATCTTCTTATTTATAACATGTCTTTGTGGTCTGGCCCTCTCTCTTTCGTCTCGATCTCTCTCCGTCTCTTTCTCTCTTTCTGGCGTCTCCACAGAGTCCTGTTTATCTAGTTGTGTTTATTTACCGTCTCTCAGTCAGATGATACTGACATCTGTTGCTGTGGGGGCTCCTCGTGGCTAGTGTGTGTGTGTGTGTGTGTGTGTGTGTCTATGTGTGTGTGTGTGTCTGTGTGTTTTCACATGGGGGGAGGACCAACACCAGGCCTAGGCTAGAGTTTTGTTCTTCTCTGGAGGTGTTATGCTAATGGAGGAGGGGGCTGCAGGGAAGGGTGGTGGTGTGTGGGGTGGTCACACACACACACACACACACACACACACTGGTGGGGAATGAGATTCCTTTGGTCCCCCTTCTCAAAGTACTCCTCCCCCTTCGGCTCCCATCTGCTGTGACAGAGGTAGACTTTGAGTGTGAATGACAAACACAGCCCAACATCCACAGCCACCCGGCCGTTCATTCTAGCTCTGTGAGAGAGAACGAGAGAGTGAATGAGTGACACCATCCCCCCATGCCACCTCTCCTCTATCCGTGTCCAGAAAGCCCAGTAAAAGTGCAATAAACAGGGAATCATTTTAAAATCTTACCCTGGTTCAAATTTGAATCAGGTACTTTGTGTTGTGCCTAGCACCATTCCCTGCCCCCTCGCTATCCCTTAAATGGATAGAGAGAAAACAATAGACATTTCCCTAGACAATTGAATTAAGTCCATATCAGGCCATGGGATCTCTATGCTAAAGAGAGCACTGTTTACATGCTAATGTAATGTAGGGCCCCAGAGCTCCAGTCCCTGCAGGTGTGCATCACAAAACACTGAAGCCTCCTGTTCGTATAATAGCCTGTTTCCTCTGAGATAATGTTTTGAATAGGATTAAAATAATGAGGTATGCATTGTGCTTTCAATGACTCAATTTGACACCTGCTGTCATTGGATCCCCCTTAGGGACAGATCGAAATTTACTCGGGGGGTTGGTCCAAAAGGGGGCTCAAGAGTGGCGCAGCGGTCTAAGGCACCGCATCTCAGTGCTAGAGGTGTCACTACAGACCCTCTGGTTTGATACCAGGCTGTATCACAACCCCCCGTGATTGGGAGCCCCATAGGGCTGTGGACAATTGGTCCAGCATCGGTCGGGTTTGGCTGGGGTAGGCTGTCATTGTAAATAAGAATTTGTTCTGAATTATCTGATTTGCCTAGTTAAATAAAGGTTGAACATTTTTTTTAAAAGGGAGGGTTGTCAAACTTTTTTATTTTTGCTTTGGGAAGGGTTGGGTGTTTTGTTTTACTGGCTCATTCCTCTGCTCGTACTTTCCTTATAAACAATGATTTGACTTACTTTTGATATTACCCTAATACATTTTAGAAATGTTTGTGAAGGTTTGGTATGGCGTGGCGATTATTACGCTTTAGCTACTGCAGGCCTTTGAAATGACGGCAGTGCGTCCCAGCGCTCCAACTGACTCCGACATTTGAACTTGAGGTGAGGAAGTCTGTTTCAGGCCTACCAGACTTACTTCTATAATCTAACAATATAATGCTTTTTAAAGACACGTAAATGTGGCTCATTTGGCCAATATCCCTTGTTTATTTGCGGAGCTGCGCCAGGTCGGATCTGAACGCATATGGATATCCGTAAAATTTCTCAAATGTCCGGGTAAATAAAAAATCTTCCCCGTCGTGTTGTCCAGCGCCAACTTTTTCGAAATGGCATATTATTATTTCGATCTTTGAATCGTCACATGAAAATCTGTCGGCAGTTGGATGGAAACCCAGCTATAGACCCTCTAAAGACTCTGGCAAGTGTGCTAGGCCAGTGTCACTTAGATTTTTTGCCTGCATGTCATGGTTCACCAGCAGCCCTAAACATCTAAAGAATAAGCTACCAGCCAAACAAGCTTGTAAAGAAGTGTACTTAAAACTCCCCTTTCACACTTATCTGGAGGTTGAGAATGTTTTTGTCTCCATCTCTGTATCTCTCTATTGTATACTGTATGTATTGATGTAAAAAAAAAAAAAAAATACAAAAATAGGGACCACAATGGAAATAAGTCCCTGACTTTATTGTGCAATCCTGGTCACTTTAAAAAATATTTGTGTACATATGTATTTTTTTAAGCTGAGAAATCAAATCAATCAATCAATCAATACAAACTGTGCAGCGGACAATTGATGAATGTAAAGAGACATCTGTTACGAAACATTAAAACGTTTAATGACATTTGGAGATTGTCAAGCCAAGCCTTCGATTCTGGGCAAGTCTACATGGTAGTGAGGGATGTATTTTCTGTTTGTCCAGATTGACATAGTCTTTTCATTGTGGTGTTGAAAACGCAAACCATGATATTGAAGTGCCTGAAGTCGGTATGTTTTGTTTATTGGTCTCGTGGTGTATTGGTACAGAAACCTATTGGTTGAACATTTGTTGGATATATTTTATATATTTATAAACATGGTTTCAAAATGTTGAAAATCGGATTTCCCCCTAGCTGATCATTGCTCTGATCGTAGTGTAATGAAACAGGTAGAGAGATTGAGCTCGTCTGTGGTGGTCGGCAAACACTCAACCTTTGGTCTCGTAGCCCTGTGTGGCATCGATTGTGCCACAAAGCATGCTGAAGTTGCAAAGTTGACATCCACGTTTATAAACACAAGAGTCGCTACAATTAGTGTTATTTTTGTAAACATTATTTTGAGTTAATTATTTGAGGGGGGTTTAGTATATTTTACAGTACAAGGGGAGGGTCATGTGAAAATATTTTTAATATTGGGGCTGGGGATGGATTTTTTTTTTAGGACACCTTGAGTTGGACCAGCCCACCCCACCTCCCCAGATTTCTCCCATTTAAAGATGATCGGAGGAATTATTGTAAAGGATCCTAATTATTATCGCACAGAACTCCGTTAGGCAACACTTCAGGTAAGCTTTGTAATGGGTTTATTATATTGCATACCTGACGTTATCATTGGAAGACTTTATTGTGCTTTCCAAAAGGCACCCTATAGTCCACTTCTTTTGACGCTATGGGCTCTGGTCAAAATTTGTGCACTACATAGGGAATAGGGTGAAATTTCAGACGCAACCATGGTATTTTTTCATCAGGGAAACGGAGTGCAAAATGGAAGAGCGACTCCTGCCTTGAGTTTCCTTACATTCTCTGACAGCGTTTGTAAGGAAACGCTCTATCTCCTCTATCTCCTTTGTCTGTGTCTGTAAAAACACTTGTCTTCTCCAGCGTCTTCTTTTCCTGCCTTTCCTGTCCTCCCTGGCTATCTCATACCGCACTCTGCTTCTCCACCTCCCTCCTACTGCGCTCTCTGTCTCTCTGCAGATCTGATCTCGCATTTCTGCCTTTCCTGTCCTCCCTGGCTATCTCATACCGCACTCTGCTTCTCCACCTCCCTCCTACTGCGCTCTCTGTCTCTCTGCAGATCTGATCTCGCATTTCTGCCTTTCCTGTCCTCCCTGGCTATCTCATACCGCACTCTGCTTCTCCACCTCCCTCCTACTGCGCTCTCTGTCTCTTCAGATCTGATCTCACATTTCTGCCTTTCCTGTCCTCCCTGGCTATCTCATACCGCACTCTGCTTCTCCACCTCCCTCCTACTGCGCTCTCTGTCTCTCTGCAGATCTGATCTCGCATTTCTGCCTTTCCTGTCCTCCCTGGCTATCTCATACCGCACTCTGCTTCTCCACCTCCCTCCTACTGCGCTCTCTGTCTCTTCAGATCTGATCTCACATTTCTGCCTTTCCTGTCCTCCCTGGCTATCTCATACCGCACTCTGCTTCTCCACCTCCCTCCTACTGCGCTCTCTGTCTCTCTGCAGATCTGATCTCGCATTTCTGCCTTTCCTGTCCTCCCTGGCTATCTCATACCGCACTCTGCTTCTCCACCTCCCTCCTACTGCGCTCTCTGTCTCTCTGCAGATCTGATCTCGCATTTCTGCCTTTCCTGTCCTCCCTGGCTATCTCATACTGCACTCTGCTTCTCCACCTCCCTCCTACTGCGCTCTCTGTCTCTTCAGATCTGATCTCACATTTCTGCCTTTCCTGTCCTCCCTGGCTATCTCATACCACACTCTGCTTCTCCACCTCCCTCCTACTGCGCTCTCTGTCTCTCTGCAGATCTGATCTCACATTTCTGCCTTTCCTGTCCTCCCTGGCTATCTCATACTGCAGATCTGATCTCACATTTTTACGCCTCCTGGAATTCCTAAAAACATTTCTGCTCTCCCCCCACCCCACCCCACCCCACCCCAATCCCTTCCCACCACTCTGCCTCCAGTTGTGTAACACTGTGTGATTTTATGGACATCTGGCAGGGATGGAAGACAGGCATGTCTCCTTCTGGGAAGAAAAAAAAAATAGACGACCAGCTTGTGTAATACAAGCTAAACTACTCAGTTACAACTGATGCATGATAAATACACAAAGACAATAATTCATCCAAATATTGTCATAGCAATCATACATTTCATTGGATTGAGAAAGAGTTCAGATAATGGAAGAGAGGTGGGTGTAAAGATGAAGCAATAGATGCGGATGAGAAAATAGACAAGACAGCGATTGAGTGGGAGGCAGAGCATAAGCCAGGGGGAGACCATTTATCTATTCCCCAGTGGTTGATAGCTGGCAAGGCGGAGTGGAGGAACAGGACGTGGTGCTGGGGGGGGTCTGTCCCTGTGGAGAGGGGGTCAGTGTGGATGCTGTGAGGGCTTGACCACGCTGTGCGGGGTTGAGCCGGTTGACCACGCTTTGGGACCAGACCTCCACTCCCAGACCCAGAGCATATGGTCCCTCTCACCACTGCCCACAGGACTGTTCACACACACGCCTGGAAGTCACATGTGCTAAGCAAGCAACTGTTACTGAGTGAGGCAGCCAGGGTTCAAGTTCACCATCCCAGGCCCTTCCTCTATGGTTCTCTGGGTTAGTATTGCTTTAGCCTGACTGGTTGGATCCAGTCTAGTACTGTGCGAGTGTGGAGGTCCCCCAATGCCTAGTGACACCTCAGCCAGCGGGCGACTTAAACGGGCCAAATGTGAAGGTGTTTGAGTAGGGAAGTTGAAGGGTTGGACACCTAGGAATACTTGTAGGATGTTTGTCAGGGAGGAAGATGGTGTTTGGGCATGGAGCATCTCATTACATTGTCTGGCCTTCAAAGGAGGCTGAGGGTGTGAGGTGGATTAGGGGCTTGTTAGTTAGTGGTGGCTCACTAAGCATAGTAAATCACATTAGATCAACATTAGTTTGTTAGACTAGGTTTATGTTACATAGTAACATAGTAACACATACATCCCCCATTCTGGAGAACAGCTTGTTTGAATAGGAGTCTTACCTCACTGTCACGGTTGGCTGTTTGATTCTCTGTCTTTGTCTTAGGAACATTTTGTCTTTATCGGCTGTAAACTGATCGAGAGCTGGCTCAGAAATACTATAGGCTCCATGGCACAGAGAGATGACAAGCTAGCTAGGTGTCATGTGCCCAAGTGGTGGTTTGGCACCTTAGTCCCCTGTGCTTGTCACACCTCCCTGTGAACTGGCAAAGCAACACTTCCATTTGGATAAGTTTCTGCTCAAATAAACACAATAAATCCTCTCCATATGTGTGAGTGTGTGAATGTGTGTGTGTGAATGTGTGTGTGTGTGTGAATGTGTGTGTGAATGTGTGTGTGTGTGTGAATGTGTGTGTGTGTGAGTGAATGTGTGTGTGTGAATGTGTGTGAACTTCTAGATAAAACTGTCAGCATAACACACACCTGTGTACCAGTGCGGTCTCAGGGGGACGACATGCATAGCTTGTAGTGTCCCCTAGTGGACAACAGATACAGTGCTCTCAGATGCCTGTTGGGAACAAATTAATTCAGGGTAAACTCTTGCTCGGGAGGAGGGGGGGGGGTGACGTTCCCCTAAGTACCGATGAAGGATTAGCTTCCCATCCCCCAATCCTAACCATAACCATTAGTGGTGAAAATGCAAAACTGACCCAAGATCAGCATCTCGGCCCTAGGGGCAACTTCACCCTACTCTTTAACACTCAGACTAGGGAGTTAACGCAGGATATGTGAGACTGGGAACTCTCTTGCTTCTCACAGAGACTCTGGAAGTAAACATAACATTGCCACATATTTCTACTCTTTTCCTCTCCCCTTGCTCTCCGTCTCTCCCTCTGCGGTGACCTGGTGTCTATTCATTAAGTATGAAACCTAATACTGTACACGAGAGCCAGCCAGTGGGGATAGTGTTGTGTAATCATGTGAAATGACATTATGACAGAAGAGGGAAGTCAGAGTTGTTCATCACCTGGACATGTCTTATTTTACACAGTACACTAGAGTTAAAACATGGTGTAGTGGTAGATTACATACCAGCTGGGGCCCTGCAGCAGCCAGTCTTCAGGAGGTCCAGACTTGCAGTCTTAGAGGAGAGATGGTCAGTGGGATGATAATGGACGGAGTCTGGACGACTGGAGGAGCCTCCTAGGAATGTAGTCACTTCACAAAACAACATGTTGCCATGCTACAAAAGGTCTGTATAAGTTCATGAGAGAAAAGGGGAGGATGACAGGAAGGACGAAATCCATTTACAACAATATACACTGCATGACCAAAAAGTATGTGGACACCTGGCGGCGAACTTTACACCACTCCAGCCGACACTTGGCATTGTGCATGGTGATCTTAGGCTTGTGTGCGGCTGCTCTGCCATGGAAACCATTTCATGAAGCTCCCAACGAACAGTACTTGAGCTGGTTGGTAGCGAGTGTTGCAACCGAAGACAGACAGCGGTCCTGTTCTGTGAGCTCGTGTGGCCAACCACAGAGCTGTTGTTGCTCCTAGATGATTCCACTTCACAATAACAGCACTTACAGTTGACCGGGGCATCTCTAAAAGGGCAGAAATTGGACAAACTGACTTGTTGGAAAGGTGGCATCCTATGACGGTTCCACGTTGAAAGTCACTGAGCTCTTCAGTAAGGCCATTCTACTGCCAATGTTTGTCTATGGAGATTGCATGGCGGTGTGCTCGATTTTATACACCTGTCAGCAACAGGTGTGGCTGAAATAGCCGAATCCACTAATTTGAAGGGATGTCCACATACTTTTGTTTATATAGTGTAGCTTGTAAGAGAAGACAACAAGTTAAATATGATATGTAGACCTGCAGGCAGTTCAATTTGTATATATCATAAAATAACACAAACATATCATGACTGCAACATTTATTGACTCACACACTCCTTCACCCATTCTCACGAAAACACACATTTTAAAAGCAAGCTGCACCCAAGTATAGTACAATTGATCACAAGATTGCCGAATGAAAAATACGCTATATGGGGTGTTAAGGAGGAAGTTTCACGGTACAATACTAACATGAATTACAGTGTACACACAACGCAACAGTGTACACACAACGCAACAGTGTACACACAACCGTCACAGTCACTCTGTTGAAGGGATACCCACCTGCATGCTGTGCAAAAAAAAACTATCTTGGTCCACAAGGACCTGATTTAACATAAGAGGTATATAATATCTGCATGTTTTGTCAGTACAAAATAAAACACTCATCTGCAAAACTAACCCATCGTCATCATTGAATCTCAGTGTACATTTAGGAGGAGGAAGCAAGAGGAAGAGGAAGAAGCAGGAGGAGGTGGTTTAGCAGGAGGAAGATGTTAAGGAGTTCTGAGCTTCCTGACAGTTCTCTTAGACACTGCGTAGCTTTCCGTTGCCACCAACAACAGACATCGGGTCTCAGATATAGAGTATATACAGTACATACAGTACTTCTGACGTCATCTAATATGTGATATACCAGGTAACATTCAACCCCTCCCTCTTCTCTGGGAACTCTGAGGAATGCTGGGTGGAGTCAAGAGCAGAGGTTGGTGGAGGATGCTGGTGGTGTATGTAAGTGTTGTGTGTGTGAAGCCTCATGCCTCTCCATCTTGATCAGATAGTGGTCTAGCCTGCAAGCAGGTCTGGGGCACCTGGGGTTAGGGGTCAAGCCCAGGGGGGTAGAGGTCCATTATCACCAGCACTTAGCCAAGGGCACCAGCTGGGACGGTCTGATCCTTCGACTGGGACTGAAGATATCCTTCACCTCGGTCTCCAGCCTCACTCCGGGGACCTTGAAGACTGATACAGCTGAGAGAGCGGGGGTAGATAGATAGATAGATAGATAGATAGATAGATAGATAGATAGATAGATAGATAGATAGATAGATAGATAGATAGATAGATAGATAGATAGATAGATAGATAGATAGATAGATAGATAGATAGATAGATAGATAGAGATAGATAGATAGATAGATAGATAGATAGATAGATAGATAGATAGATAGATAGATAGATAGATAGATAGATAGATAGATAGATAGATAGATAGATAGATAGATAGATAGATAGATAGATAGATAGATAGATAGATAGATAGATAGATAGATAGATAGATAGATAGATAGATAGATAGATAGATAGATAGATAGATAGATAGATAGATAGAGAGGAGAGAGAGACAGGCAACTTTTACAGCTTCACATCGTTATAAAGTCAGGTGAAAAAGTTCCTCAGCCACTTCACCAACAGCAACAAAAAGATAAACATCTCCCACACTGACTCCTGGAGAAGCCTCATAGGGCAGTTGGTCTGACAGATACCGATCATGGCAGCTCACTGCAGCTTAGAACCTCAACACCACCACGCCCTCCTTCCAGACGTACTGGCTACTAGCTGGGACGTGATCAATGTTGGGTGTGGTCGTCCACAGTCCAGCTAGAGCCTCATCCCTAACAACTACAATGACTTCTCAACACTTGATGCTGCTCTCCACTGTTCCAGTTATATTGTGATACATCGTGTGAAGGTAAAAGGGGGTACTCATTACTACTAGTCTGCTTCTAGGCCTTCTCACTTCTGCCCTGCCGAGACATGGCATCATTAAAATAAGTTTGTTCATCCCGGAGAGAACCTTCTCTCCCCACGCTCTTTCACTTCTTAGTCGCTCTCTTTCTCTCAGTTGCCGCTCTCGCTCCCTATTCTCCTTCTCCGCTCTGTTCATTGATGTCTCTCCCCTACTGCCTTTCTCCCCGTCTGGGATGCTATGCAGAGTAGTAGCAGTAATGATGGCTCATTATCAAAAGAGCAGAGTGTGTGTCTTTGTGTGTGTGTGTGTGTGTGTGTGGACATGTTTAACTATACTTGTGGGGATAGTAAACTGGGGACATTTTGCTGGTCCACCACAAGGTCACATGCTATTTCTAGGGTGTTTAGGGTTAAGGTTAAAATTGTTGTTAGAATTAGGTTTAGGGCTAGGAGCTAGGGTTAGGAGCTAAGGTGAGGGTTAGGAGTAATGGTTAGGGTTAGGGTTAGGAGCTAGGGTTAGGGTTAGGAGTAAGGGTTAGGTTTTGGGGTTAGAGTACGGGTTAGGGGTTAAGGAAAATAGGATTTTGAATGGGACTGAATTGCATGTCCTCAGAAGGTTAGCTGCGCAGGACTGCGTGTGTGTGTGTGTGCATCTGCCAGCATGTGTGTGTAGGACACATTCAGCTGGAAGCCTACTAGTTGACCATATCAGACACTGTATCCCATTGGGCTTTATTCCCATCTAATACATTCCTACATTTCACTAATATCTATCCTAGTACTCCCTGTAGTCTTCTTCTGTTCACTGAATATTATTTCTATGGCCTTGAAAAACACATCTATGTTTAAACCAAACCAGGCAGACTGTCAGCGGGATAGACAGACAGGTGGAGAGAGACTTCAAATGCAACTTTGCTTACTTATACATGCATTCTCCTGATATATATATATTTAGCCACCCGAGAGCTGTGGAGACAGTCTGATCTCTTCAAAGGAGCCATCTGTGCTCACAGTAGGAAGCTTGTGTCTTTAATCATGCGTCGGATGGGTAGACTGTTTAAGTGACAAACTGCACTGGAGTTTAGTGCAACGGAGTGCCAATCTCTCTCACTGGGAGGGAGAAACAGAGAATATTGATGGGGGGAGTCAGAGGAGGGAAACGTATGCACATGAATACGTACGCACACGTACAAACACATGCTTAATCTGCCACGTGTACACACAGACACACACACACACACACACACACACACAATGCATCGCGTGACTGTTATTGCTCTGACAAAACACACGTTCTTATTGCATAGATAGATTGATATGTTATGGGTTTTATTGAGGTGTAGTGACACACACACACATACACACACACACACACATTATGCATCACTTGACTGTCATTGCTATGACAAAAAAACACAAATTCATATTGCATAGATAGATTGATATGTTATGTGTTTCATTGATGTGGAGTGACACACACACATACACTCACTGTCTCGTAGCTGCATGATGGGGGGCGGTAGCGTGTTGAAATAGGGGTGCTGCAGTGCATCCTGGGCCGAGATGCGGTCTCGTGGGATGGTGATCAGAATCTGCTGGGCCAGGTCCTCTGTCTTATAGGGCAACTGGGACAGTCTGAGGGGGAAGCAGAGGGGACTATAAGAGACACACACACACACACACACACACACACACACACACACACAGATGGACAACCCCCGATAGATACACATACTTTATGTAAATGATTTTACATCCATAGCCATTAGACATATAACAACAACCCAGCTACACTTCTCAGTCATTTGCATTAATTCAACTCAATTTTCTCTTCTGGCGTGCATAGCTCTGTACCCCCCCCTGCTTTGTGTGCCTTCTCGCTGTCCTACCGAAGCAACTTTTATTTCACAATGTAATTATCTGCTATTTCTGTGTGTGTTTTTCTGACAGTGTCCATGTATTTGGAGAAAAGAGTGTTTGGTCCCAACAGGGGGTCTAGTTAATTAAATCCATGGCTAGAACAAGAGAGAGGGGGAGATGGGTGGGGGAGAGGGGGTGGGGGGGTGGGCAGGGGAGAGATGGACTCCCATTCAACCATCTTGAAAAGACCTGCATTAAAAATCACACCATAACTCCCCTGAGTCTCGCTCAAACACCCGTTTTCCTTTTTTCTCTCCCTGAGCCTCCCCTTTTTCCTCCCGCCCCCCCTCTCTCTCTCGTGCTGTGCAGCAGGACTGACTTTGTTGATGACAGTGAGGATTCTCTCTTTCTTATCTCCCGTTCTCTCTCTTTCTCATTCACTGTCTCTCATTTAAATCCATTAGATCCATATTCCTAGTAATGTGTTTCCCAATTTCAGTGTGATTTTTTTCAGACCAGACTGCATTAGTGTGCTACAGACTGTTGAGTGGGTCTCATATTTGTTATGACAGCGAGTCAGAGACTACTCCAGACATCCTAGTCTCCCATAACCCGACTGTGTGTGTGTGTGTGTGTGTGTGTGTGTGTGTGTGGGCCCCCTGTGGGCTGGTACAGGAGCAGAGCTGTGTTGGGTCAGATGTCATCATGTTGGGAGGAAGGGGGAGGAAAGCGAGAGGAGGGGGGAGACGCGCCTGGCCAGACAAAGAATCCCCTGTTACCACAGGGCTAACTGCCCACCTCTGGACCACCCTCACCTCCCCCTCCCCAGCCGGAGGCAATGGAATGGGCAAACACACGCGGCCGTCCAAAACACAGCTGTTCCATACTCTATCATATGTACACATGTATCCAAACTCTACCTCTACAGTCACTTATATGCTGGAGCGGAATACTATTTGTATCAAATGTTCACATTTGCAGGTTGCTGAGCTACATTATACAAACCTGCACGAGTTAAACAGATCTGCAAGACATACTAAACACATTCGCAAACTCATAGTGCTGACAGAATGCTGAGCAAACTGATTTCACCGTACCTTTTCCAAACATTCCTGAATTGCTGGGGCGCACACGGTTGAAACCACTCTGTAGGAAGAGGAGAGCAGCACGAGCAGGTTAGTTAGGAAATGTTTGGCCTGCAACTATGGCTGCAAAGGAATGCAAGATGGAACAGTGAGGTGGTCAGCCCACGGGACACTAAAAAACATATCTGTGTAAACTTACGGTAAAGTAGGCCTTGTTCTCTTTGATGATTAATGCTACAGCTATGGTATCCTGGCGGGGAGACTAAGTGAAACATGCTTTGGCACTACTGATCGCAATTTGTGGTTTCCGGGCCCTGGCGTAGAGTTTTAATGAGAGTGTTTTAACGGTTGGATAGCCGATGCTTTTGGACAGCCCTGATGCTCCATGATGAATTAATAGTCAACCGTGGAGATGAAACTGTTTGAAAACATTTTTTAAAAGAAATGTATGCGCTCAGTCTCTCCTGCAGGGTGCAATGGAGCATAAGCAAACATACATTTTTAGACAAGCGTTCTCTATAGTATAGGCTAGCTATCACTTTCCCCTGGCCAGTCAGGGCATTGAAGGAATATTTTCCCAATATTTTCCCTCTTCCCTTCTTGGCCTCTCCCTGTTCTGTGCTGGCCACCCGCTCTGCCCTGCTGAAAGCTGCCCGGGCCTTCATCTATTGGTCCATTCAGCTCCCACATCTGGAGAGGCCCAGTGGTGCCAGCAGCAGTCAGGGGGCCAGGTGGGGAGTCAGCCAGGAGGGAGAGAGGGGGAGAGGGGGGGGGAGATACCTAGCTAGGGTCATTCCCACACAAGGGGTGTCCTAAAACACCACAGTAACGTGCATGTGCAACACGCACGCCTGCACTCCCCCCCCACACTGCTGTTTTCCCCCTATGTCAACTCGTTCGCCATCCCAAACACAGCAGATTGGTACACTATGTTTGAGTCTATAGCTGTCAGACACAGAGGTTCTAAGTCCAGCCATCCTTCATGCCCAGATTGCCAGACAAGGCATAGAAAGCTGTTTGGCTCACTCTCCTTCCTGTTTGTGTGTGTGTGTGTGTGTGTGTGTGTGTGTGTGTGTGTGTGTGTGTGTGTGTGTGTGTGTGTGTGTGTGTGTGTATCAGAGCAAGTGAGCGGGGTTGAGCAGTTGGAAATCCCGCTCATTGCTGGAGTTGGTGCTTGCACACTGCTCTAACGCTCCATGGTCTTTCATACTGCTCAGCTAAAAACCGCTCCGGGCTCATAGGGAGAGAAAAAATGTCACACCAAATTCACTCCATTCATTAAAATCACGATTGAACTAACACCCATCTATTTATGTGACAACCTGGACCTACCAATTGGTTTTGAAGTATTGAAATCAAACCAAGTATTTGAATAAACATGAAGAGGTGAATGTAAGAATGTCATATTTAAACCGCATATAAACACTATAAATAGGTCAGGAGACAGACAGGAAGCCTAAGAAGGAACTAAAATGAATTATTTCGGCTATATTATTTCAATGATTTCAAGGCTATAGCCTACAAAAAAAAATTCATTGTGAAGCATCTGTGAGTGCGACACAATAGGCTGTTAGGGACATAAAGTGCTCAGCATTTAAATAACATGTTGTTGTATTAAATCATTATAGTCTATAAATTGTGGATATAGGCTGTGACTTAGAATGAAATACAAATGAAACAAAAAATGAAAGCATTTTTGCACTGAGCTCGTAAAGTGAGCGCTACCGGAGCGAAATTGGAGCGGGCGAGAAGACCGACGCTCCAGTCTTTGAGAATCTCGCTCCACGCTCCAGTCAAATTGGGCACGCTCTGCTCCTCGCTCCGCTCCAGCTCCACTCCGCTCACATACTCTGGTGTGTACAAGCATCTGCCTGACTTGTCTGTCTTCTCATCTCCCAGCCTCACTGCTCTGTTTGCTTTACACATATTTTATACAGAACGTTCTCTCTTATACTGCCAGACCTTTCTACTAGCCCATCTTCTCTCCCCATCTCATCACCCCCAACCAATGTCAGAGCCCTTATTGAACTGCATGGGGCAGCGCAGACAGGACCCACTGTGTAGTTTGGAGATTCATCTATGCATTTATTCAGCATTTATGAATCTTATGTTTATTTATTCATGTTTGCTGAGGAACTTTAAGACTTTAACAGTCTGAGGTTTTGAATTCCTATGGGTCTTGTAGGGGAGGAATTAGCAGAGACAGAGAGTAACCCATATTTTCTGCAGCTGCAGCACCACACACACACACACACTTGTATAACTAACCTTGTGGGGACACGCAATTCAGTCCTTCAAAATGCTATTTTCCCTAACCTTAACCCCAAAACCGAACCTTAGTCCTAGCTCCTAACTCTAACACTAATTCTAACTTTAACACTAAACCCCCTAGGAATAGCACTTTAACTTGTGGGGACTAACAAAATGTCCCCAGTTGGTCAAATGTTTGTTTGCTTACTATTGTTGTATAGTATAGTTAAACACACACACACACACACACACACACACACACACACACACACACACACACACACACACACACACACACACACACACACACACACACACACACACATAGCCGTGAGATATGTCACCCTCGAACTCCCTTTGTAGCCCATTACTGGAAGAGTGGGAAGACAGGCTGACTCAGGTTCAACTCAGCATGACGTTTAAATCTCAGGGTTGGATGGAAGAGTATAAAAGACTGACAAGTACACACAGCTGGGTATGGTGTCGTTGAGCGTGGTTTACAAGGTGAAAGTGAGAGATCAGCATAGGCAGGTCAGGGGAGTAAAGCTCTGTCCAAAACCACACAGTATTTAGATCATTTTGAAGGTCTTTGCCGTTCCTGTCATCATTCTCTCTCAGACCAAAGAGTTAACTCCCACACATAGCCTTCACATGGACTCCTCTCGCAGGTGTGTTTGTCGGCCACACGTCATGCATCTCAACTCTCTTGGACCACAGTGCTTTAGGAAGAGCTTTAGAAAATACTCTCTTCCCACAGCCGTCTTAAATGCCACGAGTCTGGAAAGCAAAAGTAGTACCATAGACAAATAGACCCACAGTCCCATGCAACCACAATAAAAATGTATCTCATTGACTTCTGCTGCCCCCTAGTGGTTAGGGATGAGCCAAACAGCAAACCACGAGACTAGTCTGCTGTGGTTTATGTCGAATTTATTACGTGTGTAGATTAGAATGTAGATTACCCAAACTAATCCCTCCCTGACCTTTCTCTGACCCAATGGGAATGACTGTATTTTCTCAGCAGCACATAGATTGGATTATTGTAATAGTCATGAGGGCGGAGGAGGATGAAAGGGATGAAGAGGTTCTGACCTGGTCTGAAGTTGGGCAGCTCGTTCACTCCTGGCCACATCTCCTCAGTCGGGACCCCTACGACCTGCAGACAGACAGAAAGGGTCCAGAGTGAGAAATCAACCGTCATCTCTACTAGTTTCTATGGATCTACACTCTTAGAAAAAAGGCTTCCAAAGGAGTTCTTCGTCTGTCCCCATAAGAAAACCCTTTTGGGTTCCAGGTAGAACCTTTCTACGGCGGGGAACCCCAAAAGGGTTCTACCTGGAACCCAAAAGGGTTTTCTTATGGGGACAGACGAAGAACTCCTTTGGAAGCCTTTGGAACCAAAATGGGTTCTTCAAAGGGTTCTCCTATGTGGACAGCCGAAGAACCCGTTGAGGTTCTAGATAGCACCTTTTTCCAAAGAGTGTAGAGAGGACGATGCCAT
Organism: Oncorhynchus tshawytscha; assembly: GCF_018296145.1. Lineage (NCBI taxonomy): Eukaryota > Metazoa > Chordata > Actinopteri > Salmoniformes > Salmonidae > Oncorhynchus > Oncorhynchus tshawytscha. The sequence continues at coordinate 8,813,489 of NC_056435.1, forward strand.
TGAAAAGAGTGAAAGGGGGATCCTACTCACAGCCCATATTTTCTGCAGCTGCTCAAAGACGTCTGCCACCCCTGGAAAGGCTGGCGTTCCCTGGAGCATCTCAATGAAGATGCATCCAGCTCCCCTGGAAGACAACACAGGATTGAGAGAAGTCATTGAAGAAATCAGTGAAAAGAAAGAGAAGGACGGGACATCATTCTTCAGCACCTCATAAATCGGCACAATAAGTGAACTACTTTTGTAGTTTTGTATCCTAAGCAGTCTATTCATCGAGGGCAAAAGATAGCGTAGAAAAAGGGGATGGATTCAAAAATGTATCCTTGGTAAAATATTAAAACCGTCCAAAATATACAACACGAAAGCAAATACCTAGGTTATGGCCGACCCATTTGGATTATTGCTGTTAAAATACTACCCTGTTGCTACATTTCTCTTTGTATTCAAAGTCCATAAACAACATGTGGTCCCAACCTCTTCTATTTGGTAAAGGTCAAATAGAAACATGCCCAGATATCATTAACATTAATGCACAGGATGGTTTATACCAACGCTTATGCTATTCATTAGTACAAAATTCCTTTAACTCTGGGGGGGATATAATATTTTGCTTAGGAGAGCAACTCTAAACGTTTGATTTTCAGTATGGCACCAAAACATCGTTAGACGAAGGCCAAGAGGTTAAACTCTTCTGAACACGCAACATTCTCTGAGCCAACCTGACGTAACTCACTCTGTAGGAGAGTACTAATGGCAACACTAATGACAGCTACTCTAACACCACCACTGATGCCGCGCTCAAAACAACTGGGAACTAGGAAATCTCAGCCTTCAGTGCGTTCAAGACAACTGGGAACTAGGAAATCTCAGCCTTCAGTGCGTTCAAGACAACTGGGAACTAGGAAATCTCAGCCTTCAGTGCGTTCAAGACAACTGGGAACTAGGAAATCTCAGCCTTCAGTGCGTTCAAGACAACTGGGAACTCGGGGAAAAAAACAGCTCCGACTAGGGAAAATCTTTTTGAACGCTCATCCAACCCGGAACTCCAAGTCGGAAACTCGAGCATCTTTCTAAGCTCTGACCTTCTGACCTTCCGACCACTGACGTCATGATTTAACCACGGTTTTTCCCTGAGCGCCCAATTGTCTAGATAACACCATGACATAGTGGTCTAAGTAGTTATATCATCTCTAGAACAGTGTGGTCCAGTGGTATTCTGGTGTTATTCTGGTTCAGTGCTAGTGGGTTCAGATCTGTCTGCCCAGTGGGAAAAAGCTGACTGAAATGACGTTATTGCAACCTTGCCTGCAGCGTGGTTGGTTATGGAGGATGTTCAGACCCTGTCCAGATACGTCCAACTATGTCCAGTCCACTCACCAGATGTCCAGAGCAGTGGAGTAATCAGTGGAACCCAGGAGGACATCAGGAGGCCGGTACCACAGAGTGACCACCTCAGACGAATAGGTCTGGCATGGGATGGACTTGGACCGGGCCAGCCCTAGTGGATACAGACAGAACCATATAGTTATAACATGAATACAATACCACATATAACATAGACATAACATTATAAAGAGATTATTAACAAAGCTTCACCATGTGGAGCTAACGTTACATATGTGGGTTAGTTTGGGGACTGTACACTTTCAAGAATGAGTGCCACCATAGGTTTCTTCAGAGGATAGCTGGACAATGGACTAGCAGGAACTTCAGAGGGTGTGGAGGGGTTGGCTAGGGTTAGGGGGTTGTGGGGTTGTGGGTTAGGGTTGAACTGGGGTCTGGACACGAAGCTAGGATTAGGGTTGTGGTTCAGACTAGGATTAGTGTTGAACCGGAATGTGGACATTAAGCTAGGGGTTTGGGTTTACCGAAGTCAGCCAGTTTGAGCTCCCCCAGGTAGCTGATGAGCAGGTTCTGGGGTTTGAGGTCCCGGTGCAGGATCCTCCGACCGTGGATGTAGGACAGACCCCGCAGTAGCTGGAACATGAAGATCTGATGGACACACACACAGACAGGCACACAGACAGACATGCAGGAAGAGTATGGTCAACGGTGAACAATTAAAACAATTGAAAAAACAAGAGGACAGATTTTCGGGTTGAGGTTCTGTTTATCGAACTATTGAACTTACCCTGACATTGTAGGAATGCAGGCCCCCTGGGTGCTGCGTCATATACTCAGCCAAGTCTGTTTGTACGTACTCAAAGACAAATGTGAGTGCCTCTTTGGTGTGGATGATGTCATGGAGCAGGACAATGTTGGCGTGTTTCAGGCCTTTCAGGAGAGAAGCTGGACAGACAGACACAGAGCGAATACCAATTCACTTTGTTCACAGTAGGAATGGAATATTATAAGCACATGCAGTTCTCCTAAACATGCTAATGCTAACATGACTTGACTTCAGTTCATCTCCCAGGGGGTACTCTGAGACGTCGAAAGGATCAATCCTGTTTCGCATGCACAGCATGTGCCTCCTGGAAAAGCTCTCACCCTCTCGGATGGCAGTGAATGGTACGCCTTCTTCAGTCTTCATACGGATCACCTTCAAGGCCACCAGGTGCCCGTTTATCCTGAGGGCAGAGTAGAGGAGAGTAACAGAGAGAGTGAACTCCCCACAGCTCAGTTATGGTGAGGAGATTCAGGCAAATATAGTATTACAGGCAAATACAGTCATCAATTATAATTTATAATGGAGAGATACAATTCATGACCTCAGTAAATGTCAATGAAAATCTCAAACGCACCTCGCCCTCCATTGCTGCCAAGCAATTAATTTACATCTCCTACCCGACCGAAAAACTCTTTATCTTAGTGCAGCTGTGGCTTTTGGCAGCTCTCTGCCTCTTCTGGAGTCTGACTTTATGTGTTAATAAAGCTCTCTGCCTGGTCTGCTGGAGTCTGACTTTATGTTTTAATAAAGCTCTCTGCCTGGTCTTCTGGAGTCTGACTTTATGTGTTAATAAAGCTCTCTGCCTGGTCTTCTGGAGTCTGACTTTATGAGTTAATAAAGCTCTCTGCCTGGTCTTCTGGAGTCTGACTTTATGTGTTAATAAAGCTCTCTGCCTGGTCTTCTGGAGTCTGACTTTATGTGTTAATAAAGCTCTCTGCCTGGTCTTCTGGAGTCTGACTTTATGTTTTAATAAAGCTCTCTG